>NC_041385.1:819271082-819282438 GCF_002162155.2 Triticum dicoccoides
CTCGACGCTGCCCCGACACCACCGTCGCCCCGCCGCCCCGACACCACCGTCCGTCGCCCCGCCGCCCCGAACCAGTGAGCGGAAGCGCGGCCGGCGTGCGAACGAGCGGAGAAGGCGGCCATCCTCGTCCTCAACCTGTCGTCGACATCGTCGATTCCAGCTCTCGCAGCAAGGTATGCGGCTGGTTCGTCCCCTGTCATGGCCAGATTGATTTTTTTTCGGTAAACTAGGCTAGGGTTCGATGGATTATGGAGATTCATGGTGATTCATCAGTGAATAAATTCGTTCCAAGAACAAGATCATGGCCATTTCCTGTGCTAGCTAGAGCCGTTGTCAGCCTGTGCAAGGTTCAGAACAAGTTGTCAGCGTCTTTGTGCTCTATACTTTGTATGAAAATAGCATCGCTAATAGTAATCACCGAGGGATAAAAAATACGAGTGATATTATAGTTTTTCTATACTTCAAGTTTCTATTTTGTATATGCTCACCTGCATCTGCTCCGGTATAATGTCTTTAATGTGATAATGCAATTAAAAAGCAATATTGGTTGAGAGAAATTGCTGTACTGGTTAAGACAACTGATTTTCATACAATGGCAGCAGTGCACAAACAGTGTGAGTGGTGTGTACTTATTTCAGAGATGATTGGTGTCGGCTCAGCGGCTGCCATTTAATCAAATCACAATTCGTAGACTACTGATTCCTGAACTCTTTATGGTTTGTTGTTTCAACTCTTGAACTACTGGATCTTGCATCTGTGTTTAGCTAGTAGAGTATAAAATCCAAATTCTTATGACCAGAAGCATGAATGGTTGTTTTAATGTTGCTCTCTGTTAATGTCACTGAATCTGATGCAAATGATAATCTAAGCCCAAAAGAAATTTTTTCTAATTCAGTCAACGTCGAGCTGCTGTTCTCTGCTCATGTGGAACATTGCGTTACATTTTTGCATCTTTAGAAGTGCGGTTGTCCATGGCATGGAGTTTTTGTACTGTTGTTGAGGTTCAGGACAAGCCCGTGACTATCGTGTTTCTAGTAGCTAAAATCTATTTGTTCCTATTGGCATTGGCTTGATTGTTCTAAAACTCAGAACCTGTTGGACAATGACATTATTTGTAACGGCAGCATGAGAGGAGGAAGATTTTGGTTTCTTGTTCTGTATTAATAACTTCCTATAAGCAATGCACCTCTAATGATTTTGTCAAAAGCGTGTCGAGTCGATATTCTCAATATATTATTCTTTATCAGTTTACAAGTTGATTAATTTCCTCTGATTATTCTCAAATTCTTGAATTATTTGTAATGTCTTGCAGAATTATTTGTGCCTTTGTTTTTTCCTAAGTTTGATGCACTCTGTTAGGTTTTAGAAAAAGTAGACGAGAGAGATTAAAGGGGTTGTGACCAATGCTCCTCCGTCCTGTAATGTGATACATTTTTTTGACAGTGTGTCGAAATGTCTTGCATTATGGGATGGAGGGAGTATTTGTTAGGTATGTGACATACTTCTCCCATAAACGTCAGGTATGTGACATTATGGGATTAGGGGTTACAAAAAACATCAGTTACAAAAAAGTTCAGATTGTAAAATGTTCATTTTGCAGCTAGTGCCCATTTTGAGTAATTGCTTAGAGGGATGATCCTGTGTGAGCTGGTGGAGTGATTTGTTTTCTACATAAAGCTCTTTAGTCAGGCTGGTTTTCGTGAAATATACATGAAGCTTCACCAGCTCCTGTGGGTGTGGGATCCGTGTGACATGTGACATTGCATCCATGTCCACCTGGGATAATGATTTTGCAGGTACCCCGAGAGGCCCTTGAGTTTGCCGGAATGTCGATTAACTTCCGTTCCGGCAAATTCGGGTACTCCATATGTCCTATTTTCAGCAAAGGTCATGCTGAAATTTTCCGTGAATTTTAGCATGACTTTGCTAAAAATAGGACATATGGGGTACTTGTGACTAATGCATGGGCCGGGGTATCGTAGTAGTTAATTAAGTAGGATCAAGTGCCCCGGCATACTTGTGACTAATGCATGGCTTTTAGGGTGCCTCGGTGTCGATAAAAACCGAAATGATGAAAGCTTAGGCTTTTAGGGTGCCTCGGCGTCGAAAAACCCTCAATGATAAAAGCTTAGGTTTTAGGATGCCTCGGTGTCGACAAACCCTAAATGATGAGACCATGATCTTGTTCGTTGACAATAACCAACTTTTTGACCAAGCTTTGTTTCTATTTAGAGAGAAACATGGCCCACAACATGAGGCCGGGGGTTCGGGCGGCAAGGCATTCTGGGAGCTGTCCCAGGAGATGGAGGAACAACCTCACTTGTATGAGGCCGCCGCCTTCCCCACCGATCCTGAGACCACTGATGGTGCCGCCGAGGATGACCACACTGATGGTGCCGCCGAGGATGCCACCACTGATGATGGCGGCGCACGCACAGATGGCAGCCAACCGAAGAGGCAACGGAAGGACCGGCGCCCGACCGTGCTCCGCACCCTCAAGGAGGAAGTTACTGAAGTGGACTCTAACGGGAATCCAACGGCGCCCGAATGAATAGTCAAGGGTTACTCGCTTTAGCTCGGGTGCATTGTCCGGAGCACCGTCTCGATCAACACCGAGAACCTGAGGCATCCTGACAGAGGGAATTTGCGCAACCTCCTCTTCACGAAGCTGCACGAACGATACAAGTTCCCCGCTGAATTTGCAAACACAAGCCTCAAAGGGAATAAAGTGAACAATGCTGCCCTCACGAAGATGAGCAAGGCCCTGTCTACTTGGAAAAGCAATGTGAAAAGAATGATCGAGAAAGGTGAGAGTTATCAGAAGATCAAGGAGAAAAATCCTTCGATCACCGAAGATGACTACAATGACTTCAAGATCAATTGCTCGAGCACTGCAAACTCCCAATCAAGTGAGTGGGGGAAACAAATGCGGGAGCTTAACATAGGGGAACACACACTCGGTCCCGACGGTTACAGAGTGGCGGAGCCTATATGGGACAAGGAGGAGGCGGACCGTGCCGAGCAAGGCCTACCGCCCCTCTTCGATAAATACGGTGATAAGCAGACCAGGAACTTTGTCAGGGCCCGGTACAAGAAGGACCCGAAAACAAAGGAGCTTACCACGGATCCGAAGACCAGGCAGCTTGAGCTTGTTCTGGTAAGGAATACACCCCCGCGTAATTAGCTCCGTATGGTTGCATTCTAATTAATGAAGCCAAATTTCTAAATGGTTCACATTCCTTCCGCAGGCGACTGAAAGCAGTAGCGCGGGGTCGACTAAGAGCAACCCTTGGGACACCACTCTAAATAGGGGGTTGAATGTAATGAAGAACAAGGATAAGCTCAGTAAGCCGACATCAGCTGGTCGTGTGGCCGGCAAAGGCTTGTCGACAAAATGGGGGTCATACTATACCGCTGGTGTGCGGAAGGAGAAAAAGACCATCTCGGAAAGCCAGGCACGAGAGGTTCAAGAACTCAAGGCACAGGTGGCGCGGATTCCGGAGATTGTCCAAGAGCAAGTGGAACAACGACTCGGAGCGACGATCACCGCCATTGTGCCTACCTTGATCTCGGGGTTGAGTGCGTGGATTGCGGGCGGCTAACAGGGGCCGCCCCCGATTCCTAGCTTCACGGCTAGCAACTCGCATAATGCGATGGCGGGGCCATTGGTGCCTCCGGCGGAGGCGGCATTGGTGTCTCCGACGCCGGCACGGGAGCTTAATGCACCCGGGTGTACGCCGGCCGGCACCTCTGCAGCAAGCGGCCCCTCCGTAAACTGCACGCCCACCGTTGGCGGTGCCTCTACATTAGCCGAGATCGACGCCATCATCACGGTAACTAATTAAGCCTCTCTCGGCCGAGGACTTCATCTCCTTGCCTTTGACTGGGCATCCCTGACGCCCTACATGTTTTCGCAGGGCGCCGCCAACGTTCCGTGCACTCTCCTCCACTTCGTGAACAACGAGTTGGTCGATGTCGCCAAGGGCAAAATAGTTCAACCGGGCAACCCCTTGTTCCACGGTACCCAGATGCCACCCAACTTGTTTAGGGTTCAACTGGTTCGGGTGCTGCCAGGCTGCGACGAGTTGTTACCTCTGATTCGACCCGTCGGGGCCGACGATGATGACGTGATGACCCTCAGCGCATGCTTGAGCTGGCCCCTGCTTTGGCCGAAGAGCCAGATTCGTTTGGGGGCGGGGGACACCACCCCAAAGACAACACCGCCAGTCATGCCGGCGCCAAGTCGGCCCCATGGCAAGACCGCCGCAACGGTGCCGGACATCCCTATGCCACTGGATCCAAACATGCATATGGCACAGGATCAGAATGACGGCGACGACGACGATGATACATTTGGCAATGTCGATCAGTACTTTGCCGATCATGGGTACGATGGCGACTTCATGGGGCCTCCTTCTCAAGAACCAAACCCAACAAAAGACGTGTGCGATCTAGCTCGTACCGCGGAGAAGCCAAGTTGCAACAGGCGCCGTCTGGCGTTCAGCTCTTAGGAGACGCCTCCAGCTGCCGACTTCACCGAGCCTCAGATAGGCGAGGTGCAAAATATTATCAGCCCCAACACACTCAAGAAGGCGGTTTGTGAGCAAAACTCGGTCCCATTACAGGAGAAGAAGAAGGCACGCAAAAGAAAGACTAAGAAGGGTGCGAGCCAGCCGGCACAGAGTACGATCCGTGCTCAGGACGGGCCACCTTCACCGCAGGATATCTCGAGGAGGGTGCATGTGGCGGGTAGGGCGATGCTACCGACAAATATGCTCAATGCTGCAACCGGTGCTATGCGGAGTCTGCATGACAGTGTTCTTTCTTTGGAGAAGTGGCGTCTCAGGGAGAAGGATGTGGCATACCCAGTTTTCGCGGCCAAGGTGCCAGAGGGCAAGGGCTTTGTGGATAACTCCATCGGGCGTACGATCGTCCTGCGTTTTGATGACATCCACGCTATGTTGAACCTTCATCCGCTGCACTACACCTTCGTTCGACTATTTTCGCTGAGTATGGAGATGCGGATCATTCGCGACAAGACCCCGGACATCGTGATAGTCGACCCCTTCTACATGCGTGCCAAGATCTTGGGCAGCGCTGGGGACCGGCAAGTCGCGAGTTCTTACCTCGAAGGCGTCATTCTGGCAAACCAAGATAAGGATAACTTCCTCGTGCCTTACTTTCCCGAGTAAGTCCTTCCCTCAACCGGCCCGTAACATATGAATTCTTACATTTCGATCGTTTTTCTTTTAACATTCCGTGTTTTCTGCAGTGAAACACGTTGCACGCTCATCCTCCTAAGCCCCAAATATTCCATGGCCACGTATTTCGACCCGGACCGTCAGTCGAACGTAGACTACACAAATGTCAAGAAGGTTCTTGATGATCTTCTCCCCGGCTACACCAAATCTGGAGGCACCTTCACCAGGCCTATTCGTAAGTACGGCAAGCACGTGTTCTCCCACAATACGACGTTCTGCTGCGTCAAGCAACCGCCTGGCGGTCAGAAGGGTGCCTACTACGCCATCCATCACATGCAGGCGATCGTACGGGACCATCATCAACTTCTGCTACCGAGTAAACTCAAAGATTGGGCAAAGAGCGTGTCGGCAATCCAGGACGCGGACCTCCGACAAGAATTCTTTCGCATCCAGTCGGAGTTTGCGGAAATCATCCATCAAGATGTCCTTCGTACCTCGGGGCAGTTCTACCTCAACAATCAACCGTCCAACAGTGACATCGACACAATGCTACAAATGCAGGCTGACAACGACCGTTATTTCATGACTGCCACGATAGACGGCGGCTTCATCCACGCTCCGGTCCCTTGAGTCGAGTCGAAAGCAGTGATGCTGTGTCTAGTTCTGAAACATCGATTGGCTCATGTTGTAATTAAACTTTAATGAACTTGTAGTATGTCTCTTTGGTTTCGAGAGTCGTTCAACTTAGATGTAATCGATGCTATTAATGTCTTGCTTTTCTCTTCCGATCGTTCTGTTGCATACTTATATATTGCTTATGTATTGTCTGTGAATTGGTACTAACGTTTCGTTTGGCTAGTGCATAGCGATGCCGACGTATGTCGTGTACAAGGGTAAGGTTCCCGGAGTCTACGGTGACTGGGAGGAGTGTCGGAGACAGGTTCACCGATTCAGCGGTAACAGTTACAAAGGGTACACCACTAGGGCCAAGGACGAATCTAGATACGCCCGCTATCTAGCGGGAGAGAGGAGGGAGCGTTGGAGGAACCGGATGAAGACGAGTTTCATCGTGATGATGCTCATCGTGATGACCGCAGCTCTCTTCTATGTGATGGTACTTTAGATGATCGATATCGACTTGTAATGTGAAGACAAACTCGCTACTCGCGGTCTCGAGACTTGTAATATAATGTTCTATCTTTGTTCGGTCTTTTCAATTCGGAGACTAATATGATGAATTGTATTCGGAGACTAATATGATGAATTCTATTCAAAGACTAATCTTCTATTGTATTCGATGAATCTGTTGTTGATGTGTGCTGTCTATATTTTGTCAAATTATACATTTTGTAACCTGTGCAAAAAACAGAAAATAAAAAATAAAAAAAACTAATATTCATACTAATGGCGCATCACATGACAGTGCGCCATTAGTATGACAAAGCATACTAATGGCGCATCACTGGGCAGTGCGCCATTAGTATGCCGCGGTTACTAATGGCGCATCTCGTGGTCGTGCGCCATTAGTATGCCAAAGCACCTGGTATACATGGCCCCTGGGAGGCATACTAATGGCGCACCGTAGCCTATACTAATGGCGCACTAGTGGTGCGCCATTAGTATACCAGATACTAATGGCGCACCACTGGTGCACCATTAGTAAAAATTACTAATGGCGTGCTAGTAATGGCGCACCAGTGATGCGCCATTAATGGCCAAATTAGGTGCGCCATTAGTAGCGGTTTTTCTAGTAGTGTGTTCTCATATTATTTTTCCTGTAGTGTATTATTTGCTCTGCCAGAACACATGTACTCAAGATGCTCGGCCTTGCCATAACTGAATACACTAGTTTAATGGTCACAGTGAAGACAAGCCATGGATATTACTTCCAAGTTGGGTTCATCAACCAAGAAGATCGCTGCACTTTTTATGGCCGAACTTGGATAAACTTTCTCAAGTGTTACGGACTGAAAGTTGGCGCACGAATGTTGATGGAAATAGCAGAACCTGGTCTCATCTTCATTGCGATCTTCCACCCTGACGTCGTTCCAATTGTTCATCCATGTTAGTTTTGTATCTGGTTCTTGCTTGTTGCCTCGATTACTTCTTAATCCACCTATTTTGTCTAACTAATCACAATTTAACTTTAGAAGTAGCAACGAATCTCTCACGAAGATGCTACTTCTAACTAATATTTTCTTATAATTGGTGGCACGTGTAGGTTTTTTCAGAGTTAAGCAGTCTGCTCGTTTGTTACTATGTAATAACTCGGTTGTTACTAATGGCACTGAAGTTGACTGGATCAACATCCACAAGTTCCTACACTTTATTGATCGTCTTGAGGTCCTTGTGGGGCGTTTCAATGGTGGAAGGCCACGTGGGATATGTGTGCCACTGCTGCACTCGTTGAACAGGTCCAACTGTGTAAAGAAACTTATGGTACAAGCTATTTTCTATTATATATGGTGTTCATAAACTATTGCTTATACACAGTTTTACAACTGTGATCTTCTTGAAACAGGAACTGCCGAGTTCTATTGTTCCTATACAGATGCCTGACCATGGTCGGGCCAGACTTGCGCTTGGTCACAACATGATGTTTATATCGATCTACTCAATTCCCCTTGGAGGTGAAAAGATACTTATTCATGGGTGGTCTCAAATAATGAAGGCCCGCCCATCTTGGAGAATAGGACAGAAGATTATGTTCATGCTTTTCCATGGCTCTAAAGCGAAAATCCTGTTTATTGACCATGTTGCGAGATGAAGCCGCTTTCAGAAGGTTGTGGATGCGCGGGGTGGCGCCTGGCCTTGTCCTGGGGCTTGGCGGCCTCACCCTTGGTTAACTATAGGCAAAGTAGCACTGTTCGAGGCGTGCTTTGTATGGTTGAACCTGTATAAGTACTCATACTGCTTTCAGCTTGGGTTGTTAAGTGCCCCTGCTGGTTTCAGTTAAGGTTGTTAAGTACTCCTGCTACTTTTACAGTCTGTCGTGTTCCTTCAGTCCTGTCTTCCTCCAGCCGCCAAAATCAAACCAGCGCCGGCGGGGCCGCCTGCTTCCGCCTCCCACGGCTGGCTGCGCCTCAGCGCACGCATCGCCTCCCCACCGTCTCCTAAATCGTTAACGCCGACGTCCTCCGCACGCTTTGGTGCACTCGCCGCGGCGCTGCCCTCTCGCGTTGTCAATATGGTCAACAAACAACAGGAATCGGCGGAGGTACGTGGAGAGGATAACAATAGGGTCCCACCACGTCAACGTATGGAAAAATAAAATGCTTCCTCCTAGTGTTTTCCTGACATATGGGACCCATGACATTGTGAGCGTATATAGTCAATAGGCAAGAGAACAACACAAGATCGGCTGACACCTGGGACGTAGCTACTCGAGCAGTATTTTTTTGTTTGGTATTGTTGAGACGGAGCAGAGTTTGAACTGGGCTATGGCCCGTCTAGCCCAGGCTTATATTTTATGTTCACCATGTGACCAGCCCAGCTATTTTTTCTTTGTGAAAATGAGCCCACTTTATTTTTTCTGAAGAGTACCCAATCCAGGCCTACTTATTTTTCTACGCCCTGATGGGCTGCAACTCTTTCAAGACGCTTGCAAATCTTGGAAGTAATATGAAATGTGTTGTAAATATAAAAACAGAAGACAAATTGGCAATTACTTTATAATTTCTGATTTTTTTCACATTTTTAGATTCCTATTTCACTGGGCATTAACCTAATTTAAATATATCTTCAACGTATTTTAAATCTGGCTCGACATTTCGGTATTAAAAATAGTTTGGAACCCACAGAAATATGTGAAATTGTCCCTGGCCAACCAAAAAAAATGACTGCAATAAATTGCATAAGAAGTTGCCATGAGCTATATATATATTTTTTTTTAAAAAGAGGGAGTGGTCTAACTTGTGGGCCTGTTTAGTTGATGCGTATGTAAGATTTTTTTAGTTATTATATACGTCAACAAACGATTCTAGCAAACGTAACCGTTGGATGTCAATCCAACGGCCGTCGTGTTTCCTCAATCTCTGATCTTCTTGCTCCAGCAGCCAAAGCAGCGCCGGCAGGACCGCCTGCTCCCGCCTCCTGTGGCCGGTTGTGCTGCCACGCAGGCCTCAGCGCTCCCTACTACTCCCACCGCTGGCCAGGGCATCCCTCTACTCACCCACACTCCCTGTTATTTTGCGGCGATGGCAGCCTCACACCGCAGCCGAACCGGTGAACCCTCATACTCTTCTCCGGGCGGGCTTCCACTGCTGTGTCTTCCCCGGCGCCGCGTCATCCCCTTCCTAGGCCTCATCGTCGTCCACCGCCTTGGTGCTCTCGACGTGGCGTGGTCAATGTGGTCAACGACCAATTTCCATCGGGAGAGTACTGTACGTGGAGAGGCTGACAGCTGGGTCCACAGCAGCCGCAAGGAAGTGCCTCCTTATTACGCGGAAAATAATTATTCCTCCACCTGATAGCAGGGACCCACAGGACGGGCCACCAGTATTTCACGAAAAAAATGTTTCCCCCTGACTGTTGGGAGCCATAGGACGGGCCACCATATTTCACGAAAAAACGTTCCCCCCGCTGTCAGCTCGGACCCACCGAAGTGCCTCCTTATTACGCACAAAAAAATGAATACCCCCTGCTAGGTGGGACCCACCTTGGTGGGAGGCTGACTTATGGGCCTACTAAGTTGACTGGGACGGAGGCCTTTGTCAACTTTAGTCAATATATGAACTATTCTAGCTCCAGTGATCGTACGATGTCCATCCAACGGCCGTAGTGTTTCTTCAACCTCTGGTCTTCTTGCTCCAGCCGCCCAAAGCAGTGCCGGTTGTGCCGCCTGCTCCTGCCGCCCGTGGCCGGCTATGATGCCGCGGAGGCCTCACCGCCCCCTACTACTCCCACCGCTGGCCAGGCCATCCCTCTACGCACCCACACCCCCTGTTATTCTGCGGCGACGGCAGCCTCACACCGCAGCCGAACGAGTGAACCCTCATACTCCTGTACGTGTGGGCATCCACTGCCGCATCTTCCCCTGTTCCACGTCGTCCCCTTCCTAGGCCTCGCCGTCGTCCACCGCCCTGGTGCTCTTGGCGCGGCGTGGTCAATGTGGTCAAGGAATGGCTTCCATCGGACGTGGACTGTACATGGAGAGGATGACAGCTGGGTCCACGGCCGAAGCAAGGAAGTGCCTCCTTATTATGCGCAAAATAATTATTCCTCCACCTGACAGCAGGGACCCACCGGACAAGCCACCGTATTTCACGAAAAAATGTTTCCCCCTGTCTGCTGGGACCCACCAGCTACATCTACGCACGCAAGGAAGTGTGTCCAGAAAAAACGATTCGCCCCCCTGACTGCTGATACCCACCAGCTACATCTTCGCACGTAAGGAAGTGCGTCCGGGCAAAAAACCTGATTCGCCCCCCTGACTGTTAGGACCCACCAGCTACATCTTCGCACGCAAGGAAGTGCCTGACAGTCGGGACCCACCTGGTCGAAGCGTACGTAGCGTTGTCATTCTGGTCGCGAACGTGTACGTACATATATACTGGTCGATGTAGAGGCGCGCACGTGTCGTAGTAGAGGCACGTACATGTCGTAGTAGAGGCGCGCACGTAGCATATACACATACGTACAGCGGCCAGGGTGCAAAAAAGAAAATATGGCCACGTACGTACATACGGGCGGGGTCTCAAACGCCTACTCGCGCATACCTACGGCCAGGGCTCGTGTACTTGGCTTGGTCGAAACGGAGAAACAGCGTCGTCGTCTTGTTCATGGGGAGGCAACGGAATGCGTCGTGTTCATGGGGAGACAACAGAATGCGTCGTGTCCATTGGGACTCAACAGAACGCGTGGGAGCCAACCGGCTGGGTCAGAACGGAATGCGTGGTCGTGTTCATCGGGAGGGCTTGGACGGAACAGGCGATGGAAACAAGGCCTAGCGTACCGCACAATGGAGGAAACGGACCTCCTACGTTCGGAACAGGGTCCTGTTGATCGGGAGGGGTGTGACGTACCGCAAAACGGAGGACACGGACCTCCTACGATCGAAACGGGGGTCCTGTTGATCGGGACGGGTGTGGCGTACCGCAAAACGGAGGAAACGGACCTCCTACGGTCGAAACGGGGGTCCTGTTGATCGGGAGGGG
>NC_041385.1:819282927-819326679 GCF_002162155.2 Triticum dicoccoides
CGATCGGCTTCAGTTAGCAGCAGAAGCAAAGGAATCGCTCGATCGGGTTCAGTTAACAGCCATCGATCGATCGCTCGGGTTCAGTAACGCGTAGTCTGCAGTTCAATCGCTCAGGTTCAGTTAGAGCCCAACGCCTC
This sequence comes from Triticum dicoccoides, assembly GCF_002162155.2. Taxonomy (NCBI): domain Eukaryota; kingdom Viridiplantae; phylum Streptophyta; class Magnoliopsida; order Poales; family Poaceae; genus Triticum; species Triticum dicoccoides. The sequence goes on from NC_041385.1 coordinate 819,283,065, forward strand.
GCTTGGGTTCAGTTAGAGCCAACGCCTCGCACACACGCGCATACGTGTACGAGAGAAACGCGCATCGATCGGCCCGCGACCTCACCGTAACCGGCAACTCCCTGAAATTTTCCTCGCCCTCACTTCTACCATGGTTTTTTACGTCATGGACGGCCGAAAGAATGTCATGCAGCTGTGTCTCCAGCCCGCCCAGGATGAAAAGCCCATTTTCTGTCATGATTTTTTGTCATAGAAGTAGGAGCCCACCACATCTATGATGATACCGGGTTTTTTCACAATTATCGTCATAGAAGTGTCATATGTATGACAGAAAAAAAAATTCGTTCGGCCCAAAATGTCACGGATGTGTCTTTTTTTGTAGTGGGCCACCGTATCTTGCTTGGAACTCATCCAGCTCACTGCTCCTTTGTTCATGACATACACGAATCCGGACTGTGATCGACAATCATCTCTGTCGGTTTGGAAACTAGCATCGGCGTAACCCCTTACAACGAGCTCTTCCTCACCTCCATAAACTAGGAACATTTCTTTAGTCCTTTTCAGGTTCATCAACATAGTCTTTACTACTACCTAGTGACTCTCACTTGGGTTGGCCTGGTATCTACTTGTTAAGCTTATTTCAAAAGCAACATCAGGCCGTGTACATATCATGGCATACATGATGGATCCAATTGCCGAGGCATATGGAATCCTACTCATCCTGTTTCGCTCATCAGATGTCGAAGGACTCTGAGTCTCGCTTAGCCTTATACCATGTGAGAGTGGCAAGAACCCTTTCTTCGCCTCACTCATGTTGAACCGCTTCAACACTTTATCTATGTACGTGCTCTGGCTTAAGCCGAGCAGCCTCCTCGATCTATCTCTATAGATCTTAATGCCTAAAATATACACTGCGTCACCAAGGTCCTTCATCGAAAACTTTCCATTCAATGACTCCTTGACCGAGTTTAGCATCGAAACATCATTTCCGATCAGTAGTATGTCATCCACATACAAGATCAAAAACACTATCGAGCTCCCACTTAACTTCTTGTATAAAAAAGTGTCCTCTTCGCTATTGATGAAACTGAGACAATTGACGACCTCATCAAAACGAATGTTCCAGCTCCGAGATGCTTGCCTCAACCCATAAATGGATCTCTTGAGCTTGCATACCTTACTAGTGCTAGTCGGATCGACAAAACCCTCAGGTTGTAACATATACACGTCCTCGGTTAAATTTCCATGAAGGAAATCCGTTTTGACATCCATTTGCCATATCTCGTAATCGAAATATGCAGCTATAGCTAGTACGATCCTCACCGATTTCAGCATCGCTACCGGCGAGTAAGTCTCGTCGTAGTCAATTCCTTGAACTTGTCCATAACCTTTAGCAACAAGCCGAGCTTTGTGGATCTGAACATTTCCATCCACATCGGTTTTCTTCTTAAAGACCCATTTGGAACAAATGGCCGTTACGCCAGGCGGCGGATCAACCAAGTCCTAGACTTGATTGTCATCCATGGACTTTAACTCGGATCTCATGGATTCCAGCCATGCCTCGGAATCTAGGCTCACCATCGCTTCCGCATACGTGGCCGGCTCGTCGCTTTCTAGCAACAATACATCGCGCACTCTGCGCAATCTTTCCAACCTTCATGGTTCTGGTGCCGCTTCCACTGCGGGTTCCCTGACCGACTCCGGTATGATCTCATCACTAGTCGAATTGTCCCTGAGTGGTCCTCGAATATCTTTGAGTCGAACTGTCCTCCCACTGGCCTCCCGATTGAGAAATTCTTTCTCAAGGAAAACCCCGTTCTGAGCAACAAACACTTTGTTCTCTTCCCAGTTGTAGAAGCTATATCCCAAGGTTTCCCTCGGATATCCCACGAATATGCATTTATCCGACTCGGGTGTAAGCTTGTCTGACATAATTCGCTTGACAAATGCTTCACAACCCCAAATCTTTAGAAAAGACAAACTGGGACTCTTCCCGGTCCACATCTCATGTGGTGTCTTGTCTACCGACTTTGATGGTACCCTATTAAGTGTGAAAGCTGCAGTTTCTAGAGCATATCCCCAGAATGACAAGGGTAAATCCGATTTGCTCATCATAGACCAGACCATGTCCAACAAGGTCCTATTCCTCCATTCTGACACGCCGTTTCTCTGTGGCATACCCGGAGGTGTGAGCCAAGGTACTATACCTCGACTTTTCAGATGATCATCAAACTCCTGGCTCATGTACTCACCTCCACAATCAGATCACAGAAGCTTTATAGTCTTGCCAAGCTGATTCTCAACCTTGTTTTGAAACTCTTTGAAATTTTCAAAAGTTTCTGACTTGTGCCTCATCAAATAGATATATCCATATCTACTCAAGTCGTCGGTAAAAGTCACGAAGTACTGATAGCCGCCTCTGGCAGTTGTGCTCATTGGACCACACACATCACTATGTATAAGTTCCAACAGCTCGAACGCCCTCTCGCAACTCTTTGTGAAAGGAGACTTTGTCATCTTGCCGAGCAAGCATTATTCACATGTCTCGAACGACCCGAAGTCGAACGAAGTCAGGAGCCCATCATCATGGAGCTTCTTCATGCGTTTCAGACTAATGTGTTCAAGCCGGCAATGCCAGAAGTATGTCAGATTTATTTCATTAGGCTTATGCCTCTTGACAATCACGTTATAGACCGGTTCCTGTTCTAGATTCAATATGAATAGCCCATCAACAATGGGCGCATAGCCGTGGAACATACCATTCAAAAATATCGAACAACCATTGTCCTTTAACTTGAACTCATAACCCTGACTCATCAAACATGAGGCAGAAATAATGTTCCGACTAAGTGCTGGAATATAATAACAATTATTCAATTCCATAATGAATCCGGAAGGAAGCTGGAGCTGCATCGTGCCGACCTCCAATGCAGCAACTCTTGCTTTGTTGCCGACCCTGATGTCAATCTCCCCTTGTGCCACACGCCTAGTTCTTACCAGCCCCTGCATCGAGTTGCAAATATGAACAACCGATCAGGTATCAAATACCCAAGAGCTACTAGGTATGTCAGCAAGGTAAATGTCTATACCATATGCAACAAGTGTACTTTTGCTTGAAGAAGCATTTCCAGCCTTCTTGCCATGCTCTACAAGCCACTTGCTACAGTTCCTCTTCCAGTGACCGGTCTCCTTGCAATGATAGCAAACAGTCTTTGTGTCCGGTCCAGACTTCGGCGCAGCGGCGGAGGTTACCTTCTCTGCGCCCTTTGCCTTAGCCTTCTTCTTGGACCAACTCTTCCTGAACTTAGCCGATTTCTGCACCACCAACACTTGATGCATGCCTTTCTTAATATCATGCTCTGCCACTTTGAGCATCCCATGCAATTCAGTGAGCTTCTTATCCATGCCATGCATATGATAGTTCGAGATGAACGTCCCATAGCTGGGCGGAAGAGAACCCAGAACTGCATCTGTAGCAAGCTCATCCAAGAGAGGGAAGCCCAACCAATCCAAAGCTTGCACATATCCGATCATCTTGATCACATGTGGGCTCAATGGATCACCTTCCTTCAGCTTGCAATCCATCAAGGATTGCCAGACATTGAACCTTTCGGTCCTAGCCTGTGTGTGAAACATGCTTTTGAGACTCTCGATCATACCGTAAGCCTCAACATTTTCGAAATGCTGTTGCAAATCGGGCTCCATACAAGCCAACATCAGAAAGCTGATCTCCGTTTATTCATCAACGAGTTTCTAGTAGGCATTCTTAGTTGTGGCATTAGCATTATCAGCAGGTTCCTCTGGAAGTGGATCCTCTAGAACATGTTCCTTTTTATCGTGCTTGAGAACAATTCTCAGATTTCTATACCAGGTGGTTAAGTTTGTTCCATTCAGTTTATCCTTTTCCAGAGATCTCAATGCAAAGTTGGGTTGAGCAGGTGGTGCCATTGATCTACAACAGAAAATATGCAATCACTAAGAAATGTGTTTATGTAGAGTAATTCTCGCCTAAATAGAAATACTACCACTGAAGTTGGCATCCCTCCGCAAACTCTCGGTGATTCAGGATCCGACTAGTGCATGCGACTAGTGAGCTTTAGCATCACTGCTAGCCAACATCCCTATCCGGTAAGCAACTCCTTGCTAATCGTATCTCTATACGACTCCTGTCGGTACGGAAGGTATCTCATACCCCGGCTCCCAACCTTCTTTGCCACAAGGCCCAAAACCGTTTTGATAGCCTTGTCAAGTTAACCCGATGCAGTGCATGTCCGTGTCCGACATGAACCCTTCAGTTCAAGGACACCTCGAAGCACCCCAATTTTATGAGCCCACTACTAGATGTACTTGACGTGCGAAGGTGCAACATCGGGGATGGCAATTTGCTGGATATTCATGAGGGATCATTCTATCATTCTAACATGCATAGAATCAAAGAAGCATAACAATCATATATAAACATATATTGTGAAATAGTATGGCTCCTTCATGGACGTTCTTCCAGGTCGGCTCCGACTCTGATGACCATCCAGGAGATCCATCTTGTTTGCCACCAACCTGATCTCTATTATCCAACTACTACAACTAGTAATGAATTTCCATAGAGTCACAAGTCGACACGCAGGTCGTTATACAATATAATGACAGCACTTTGACAAACATGACACGCAAGCCTTGTATAAATTACACACATGCATCACATACACATGAGCCATACTATTCACTTCAAACCTGCAAAACAGAGTTACTCGCATTCTACCGGTTTGAGTGATCGTGTACGAAATACAAGGCGCTATGCACATGGCGGTCCCTCGCGGGTGCGGGCAGCGCCCGATGTTTTCGGAAATCTCAGATCGCATCTGAACACCGATCATGCCGAATTTTTCGATCTGACCGATCTTGTCGATCATCGCAAGTCCAATTCGGATTTATGTTTCACTGTTAACCTCGATGGCGGATACCGACCTGTAGGGGTAGGTTGTGTCACGACCTCATTGACTCTAATCATCAGAAAACATGGCCACTTCAATCCCCGTGTGCAATTGATCTCATCAACCGTGCACATAGCCGATCTCATCAACAACAACAGATCTCATCTACCGCCTCCACATATCTAATATGCATACGATCTGAATCTAAATCCTATAGCAGAGGCTCTGATACCACTGTTGGGATCTACGGTAGGGTGCGTCGACCGCAAATTAAAAATCCTACCCGCAGAATCATCCAGGAACATGCTACGGGAGATGGATCATAGATTGTTACCACTAGATGCGCAGTGCCGTGCAGCGGAAGGAGGGTTGAGGAAACGCGTTCTCGGAGTCGTCTCCTCCTTGCCGGTCTCCCGCGTAGTCAATCGGATCCCGCGAACAGGTTTGCCGGAGTGGCGCAAGTGCGCCGCCTCTAACTGTATCCGCCCATGCAGGAGGAACGTCGTGTGGCGGACTGCTAGGTCCGAACACACAACCGGTGGCGAGTGGAGGTGGCTGGTTGCAACACATGCAAAGCCCTAATGATAGCGCCGAAGCGATCTACCCTTGAGTGTGCCGCACCTCCACTTTATATAGGCGTCCGTCGTGGGCTCAACACATGGGCCTCGCACGGACCCTAAAGCCCACAAGTCTACTCGGCTGCAATCCGAATACAGTTCGGATCATATCCGAATAGTGTCCTCGGATACGACCTCGTAGGTTCCTTCCCTTAGCGCGTGACCCCTTAGGTTCAAGTCGGCTTGGTCGCAGTTCGGATCACCTCCGAACTGCACGGTTGGTAGCGGCCTCTAGCAAGGCGTGCCGAACACCAAGCAGACTACGAAGCTGGTTAGGCGAACCTGTACAACGTGTCACACTTCTGTTCCCTTTGCCACACGATATATGTGGTCGGGCTCAAGGCGAGACTGTCATCCTTGTGCTAGCCCGACCTCTTTCTCGTTGCAGTGATTCCGACCACTATCCGGATTATCACATAATCCTTGTCGCATGGCCATGCTTATCCTGGTCGGATCACACGAGGGCCCCAGAGTATATCTCTCCTAATTGGAGGGGCAAATTCCACCTTGCTCGACCACGTCTCGCAGCATGGGTCTGGACAAGCCCAAAACCTACCTTTGTAACTACCCAGTCACGGAGTAGCATTTGGTCGGCCCAAAGCAAGTATGTCACCATCCCGAGTACATGCGTCAGCAGGTCTTAGGACATAGAACGTATGTTGTACTAGAGACTCACATATGACATATCGTTGCGTCTCATAGTTGGGTCTATCCGACTTGGACCTTATCTCGACTCAGATCCGACTACGTCGAATCCGACCAGACCTTTCCAAGTCCATATTATCCGGTTAGCATCCAATGCTCCATGGCTAGTGAGACCAAGCCATCAACCGTGTCATATGCTACTCTAGTCGGCTGCGCGTCCACACAGCCCTTTCGACTAGGGACCTTTTAGGAGAGTCATCATACAATGCATAGTCCCACAAACAAGTCATGTACTTGCTGATACAAATCATTGATAATGTCTAAGGACTATCTTCATTCATAAACACAAGGAAATATCATCATACATGATTGCCTCTAGGGCATACCTCCAACACCAAAGGAGCGACGTAGTGGCGGCGGGCAGGTCAGGGCGATGGCAGGAAGACCTCGGGGCGGCGACGGGGACCGCGGGCCGCGGCGCGATAGCCCGAAAGGGCGGAGCGGCGAAGGAGCGCGGCTCGGTGTAACCGCGGGGACAGCCTTGGGACGGCGGCATGGACGGCATGCCATGCTTGCTACGGCCCGACGGGGCGACGCAACGGTGGTCCGAGGGTTGGTGCGGCCATGGGGACGACCTGGAACGGACGGCCTCGGGGCGGCGGTGGACCGCGGGCCACGGCACTATGGCCCGAAGGGGCGATGCAGCTATGCCGCGGGTCGGTGCAGCTGGGAGAAGAACCACGGGGCGGCAGCGCTGCGGCCTGATGGGGTGATGCAGCGGCAGCCCGTTGCTTGATCGGTAGAGGGGCGCATTGAAATCGGGACAGTCTTCACGGGGCTTGCAGAGGCGCGCACAACCGACGGGCCAGGTCGATCGCACGAGTAGATGAGGCGGATTGCGGCGGCGGGTGGGTGATCAATGCAATCACATGCGAGGTCGGGGACGCCGCTCGGTGGTGATAGGGTGGCGGTGGAGTCCGAGATGAAGCCGGCGATGTTGGACGGCGTGGGACGACGTGCGAACGAGCGTGTCAGCACTGGCACCCTGGCCACCAAAGCAGCGCCGGTGCCCGGGCAGCAAGACCCAAGCGACCAATGAAGCAGCGGCGCCCAAGCTCAAGGCAGCCGACGGTCCTGACGCAGCCGGCCCGATGCAGCCGAGGACGAGGCCGGCGAGATAGACCATCGGGCCGCCGTGCAGACGCGGCGGAGGCGGGTGGTGTGGATCGATTGGCGGGCCAACGCGTGAGCGGCGGCTATGGTTGGCTGCCGCATGGCATGAGACCGCCGGGTGTCGGCGATGCAGGTGTCCCGGTCGGAGCAGGGTGGTGAAGGACGGGGCAGGGCGATGGGCGGGCCGGCACGTGGACTACGGCCTTGAGGGCTGCCTGTCGTGCGAGGCCGCCGGGTCGGTGAATTAGCCAGCCGGTCGCGCCGATGTTGGAGTAGAGGCGCGGGGTGTCGACGGTGGCGGTGGGTGACGCAAACCGATCTTAGATCGGAAAACCAAAAAGTAAAGGCCGATCAATGTGATCGACGAGAGAGAGGAAACCCTGAGCAAGGGCTCGGGAAAAGACTCTCTAGGGCAGCCGGTCAACATGACCAGTGGACAAACCCTAGGTACGGGCGGCGCAGCCCCCGTCGGCGGTCAGGGAGGCCGACCGCCCCGGGTGCGGCGCGCGGGTGCGGAAGCGTCGGGCTAGGGTTTAGGATCGAGATAAAGTTGATACCATGTTAGAAGGGAGAGAGGGGTTGATGGAATAGTTTGATGTATTTATTGAGCCTCGTGGGCATATATATAGGAGTACATGGTCATCTTGGAGTACAAGGCAAGCCAGAATATTTCCTAGTCTATCCTATGTTTCCAATCTAACAATTATACTCAACATTGAGGGTTCGGGATTTGTGGACGGGTGGACGAGGGAGGAGGGGTGTTGGCGCGGTAGAAGAACAGGAGGTGTGGCAATTAAAGGGGCCGGTGGCCGGGGTGGTGACAGCATGGCAATAGGTCACGGTCAAGGGAGGGGCAGTGGCATTGTGTACACTTATAATGTTGCATTATATCGGTACAAAATACAATAAGTACAAACTTGACTTCAACACTATTAAGATGCACATAACCAAAGAAAAAAAAGAGGACCCTTAGGGATCACGGGTGAGATGAATGAACCGCCGCAGTAGTGTATCAACTACTACCAACACCATTGGCAACACATGGACGGCAAGAAGGTTCCTTGACATTGACGCGTTCAGCAAGGAAATAGTGCATGAACATCATCGTAGATCCAGATACATAGGGTAGACCGCGTATTTTCACCCAGAAGAGAAATATTGCGTAAGCTCTAGAGAACGCTTTAACAAAGGAAAGTTAATCAGTCGCTGCCAAGAACGATCAGAGATGGCCAAACCTAGGGATTCACCCCGGAACTCAAGACTTGATATATACTCAAAGAGCTCCACCGAAGACGAAGTCTACTATGTTGCTACCACCAACTTCTCGGAGGAGAAATCTAACTGCGACATCCTGATCGGCATAAGAATCATGGATCAAGGTGAACTCTACACACCGGAGTACTTGAGTCGGTACATCTGCCAATGCAGACAATGAGCATGCTAATTAACAACTGCCCGATGTAGGGGGATACCTTGACCATCACCGAAGCACGAGGGATATCAAGCAGAGATAGACCATCACTAATAGAAAATACGACTTTGGTTGAGGCCTGGGGAAGGGCATTAATCCCGGTTCAAACACGAACCGGGACCAAAGGGGGCATCAGTCCCCGTTTGTGAGGCCATGGCACCGATCGGGCCTCGGGGGCCATTGGTCCCGGTTCGTCTGACCCCTTTGGTCCCGGTTCCAGACACGAACCGAGACCAATGGGCCTCGCTCCTGGCCCACCACCATTAGTCTCGGTTGGTGGCTTGAACTGGGACCAAAGGTTGTCCTCTAGTCCCGGTTTTATACACAAACGGGGACTAAAGAGAGGCCTATATATACCCCCACCCCTGCCCGCCAACAAAGCAAGTGCTCTATTTTTTTTGGCCGGTCGTGGGAGAGGTTTGTGGTGCTCTAGATCACCTCCTATGCACATCAGGTGTTCGATGAAATGCCCGAGCCACACTTAAGCTTTCTCCTCTAGAAGCTCATTGTCCAGAATCCATTTTCCTCAAGATTTTTCTAGGTTTGGCGGTTCGTCCTGTCCCTTCCCCATCCTTACCGCCGTCAATCGCCCGCGCCGTTCTCGTCGCCAGCACCACCATGGTGAGCCTCTTGTTCTTATCTTCTTTCTAAAAGAAAAAAAAATTCTTACTTGTATGATTTAGATAGAAACTTGTATAATTTTCTTACATTTATTATTGTTCGTTGTTATATAGTGTGATGGTTTTGGTATCCGCCTCCATCGGCCCTCATCCTGTCTATTATTCAGATGTGTACGTATTATCTTTTATAATTATTTGTTCCATTTAGTGTTTATGACAATTATGCCGACCAACGTGACTTAGATGTTTTTATCTAGGAGTTATGTGAACTGGAAATTCCAACCGATCCTACTGTCGAGAGGTTAAATTTAGTTGAAAAAGAAAACAATTACTTGAAGAAAAAATTGAAAAGAATTGAGGAGGAGAAGATGAAATTGTAATTGCATGTTGCGGATGTCGTCGATGATCAGAAGATCAAGATGGATGCAATGCGCTTGAAGATTAGAAAGATTAGAAAATATGCCATTTATACCGAGGCTTGGTATCATTACGCCGTTGGATCAATTGTTACCTTAGTTGCAATTATGATCGCATTTGTTGTTGCATTGTAATGTTTTACATAGTTTCAATGTATGGTTTAATTAGATGCTCTAGAGAGCTATATGTTGTTTAATGAGAACTATGTATGAACTTCATGTATTTAATTTTTCAGTAATAACATTTGATCACTACCGTACTTTGGTTTTAATGTGAAGATGAAATTCAATTAATTTGGCCACTTCTCTATTCGTGATGTTCTGTAATGTTTTTTGACACACTCAGTTATATATAATGCACACAAATGAACCGGCAATGGATGTACGGTGACAGACCCACCTCCGAGTACATTAAGGGCGTGCATAATTTTCTTGAAGTGGCTGAGCCAAACAATCAGAATGGTTTTATGTGTTGTCCATGCCCTATCTGTGAGAATAAGAAGTCTTACTCTAACCGAAAAACCCTTCACATACACCTGCTTGAGAATGGTTTCACGCCAAACTATAATGTTTGGACCAAGCACGGAGAAAGAGGGGTTATGATGGAAGACAATGAAGAAGAAGAGTATGATGACAACTATCCGCCCCCTGAATACGGTGATGCTGCAACGGGGGAAGCTGAAGATCAGAGGAACCAGACGATGTGCCCGGTTACGATCTTCGCCGGGTCATTGTTGATGAAAAGAGACAATGCCAGAGTGAAAGGGAGAAGTTGAAGTTCGATCGCATGTTAGAGGATCACAAAAAAGGGTTGTACCCAAATTGCTAAGATGGCAACACAAAGCTCGGTACCACACTGGAATTGCTGCAATGGAAGGCAGACAATGGTGTATCTAACAACGGATTTGAGAAGCTACTGAAAATATTGAAGAAGAAGCTTCCAAAGGATAACGAATTGGCTGACAGTACGTACAAAGCAAAGAAGGTTCTATGCCCTCTGGGATTGGAGGTGCAGAAGGTAAATGCATGCCCTAATGACTTCATCCTCCACTGTGGTGCATGCGAGGATTTGAACGAATGCCCGGTATGCGATGCATTGCGGTATAAGATCAGACAAGATGACCCTGGTGATGTTGACGGCGAGCGCCCCAGGAAGAGGATTCCTGCCAAGGTGATGCGTTATGCTCCTATGATGCCACGGTTGAAACATCTGTTCAGAAACAAAGAGCATGCCAAGTTGATGTGATGGCACAAAGAGGACCGTAAGAAAGACGGGAAGTTGAGAGCACCTGCTGACGGGTCGCAGTGGAGGAAAATCGAGAGAACGTGGGGGGATTTTGCAGGTGACGCAAGGAACATATGGTTTGGTTTTAGCGCGGATGGCATTAATCCTTTTGGGGAGCAGAGCAGCAATCATAGCACCTGGCCCGTGACTCTATCTATCTATAACCTTCCTCCTTGGTTGTGCATGAAGCAGAAGTTCATTATGATGCAAGTGCTCATCCAAGGCCCTAAGCGACCCGACAACAACATCAATGTGTACCTAAGGCCATTAGTTGAAGAACTTTTACATCTGTGGAATGGAAAAGGTGTACGTGTGTGGGATGAGCACAAATAGCATGAATTTGACCTACATGTGTTGCTGTTTGTAACCATCAATGATTTGCCTGCTCTCAGTTACCTTTCAAGACAGACAAACAAGGGATACCATGCATGCACGCACTGTTTAGATGACACCAAAAGTATATATTTGGACAAATGCAGGAAGAATGTGTACCTGATCCATCATTGATTTCCTCCAACGAACCATCAATGTCGAAAGAAAGGCAAAGCATTTCAAAGATGAGGCAGATCACCAGAAGAAACCCATCATCCGTACTGGTGATCACATACTTGCTATGGTCAATGATTTGCAAGTAATCTTTGGAAAGGGTCCTGACGGACTATCTGTTCTGAATGACGCTAAGGGACGCGCACCCATGAGGAAGAAGAAATCTATATTTTGGGACCTACCCTATTGGAAAGACCTAGAGATCAGCTCTGCAATCGATGTGATGCACGTGACTAAGAATCATTGCATGAACCTGCTAGGCTTCTTGGGCATGTATGGGAAGACAAAAGACACACCGGAGGCACAGGAGGACCAGCAACGTGTGCACGAAAAAGACGGCATGCCTCGAAAGCTGTATGAAGGTCTTACCAGCTACGCTCTTACCAAAGAAGAGAAGTAAATATTATTTGAATGCCTGCTCAGTATGAACGTCATGTCTGGCTTCTCGTCGAATATAAAGGGAATAATAAAATATGCCAGAGAAAAAGTTCCAGAACCTAAAGTCTCATCACTGCCATGTGATTATGATGCAACTGCTTCCGGTTACATTGATGGGGCTTCTACCGGAAAACGTTCGATTAGCCATTGTGAAACTATGTGCATTCCTCAATGCAATCTCTTATAAGGTGATCGATCCAGAAATCCTACCATGGTTAAGGAGTGATTTGGCACAATGTCTTGTCAGTTTCAAGCTAGTGTTCCCACCATCCTTCTTTAATATCATGACGCATGTCCTAGTTCATCTAGTCGACGAGATTGCCATTCTGGGCCCTGTATTTCTACACAATATGGTCCCCTTTGAGAGGTTCATGGGAGTCTTAAAGAAATATGTTCGTAATTGTGCTAGGCAAGAAGGAAGCATCTCCATGGGCCATCAAACAGAGGAGGTCATTGGGTTTTGTGTTGACTTCATTCTGGACCTTAAGAAGATTGGTCTCCCTCAATCACGGTATGAAGCGAGACTGACCGGAAAAGGCACGCTAGGAGAGGACTCAATAATATGTAGGGACGGGCATTCTTGGTCTCAAGCACACTACACAGTTCTACAGAATTCTACCTTGGTGACCCCGTATGTCGATGTACACAAGAATAGTCTGCGCTCCAAACACCCGGAGCAGTGTGATGACTGGATTACAAGTGAACACATCCGGACTTCCGGCAGTTGGTTACAAACACATCTCATGGCTGACAACACTATTTCTGGCGAGTTGTACTCGTTGGCCAAGGGACCATCTTCGACAGTATTAACTTACAAAGGGTACGAGATAAATGGGAATACATAACACGATCGCCCAAGATCAAAAGAGCACCAATCAAAATAGTGGTGTCCGCTTTGATGCAGCAACCAAGAGGGGAAAGGACACATATTATGGTTACATAGTGGACATATATATGGGAACTTCACTATGGACATGATTTTGAAGTCCCTTTGTTTTAGTGCAAATGGGTCAATCTGTCAGGAGGCGGTGTACAGGTAGACCCACAGTACGGAGTGACAATAGTGGATCGAAACAATCTTGGGTACACAGACGAACCATTCATCCTAGCCAATGATTTGGCGCAGGTTTCTATGTGAATGACATGTCTACCAAACCAAGAAAATGAAAAGATAAGGAAGTGAATACATCATACGATGAGCCAAAGTGCCACATAGTTCTTTCAGGGAAAAGAGACATCATGGGAGTGGAGGGCAAGACAGACATGTCTAAAGATTATGAAAAGTTACATGAAATTCCTCCCTTCAAAGTCAAGGATGACCCAAGCACCCTGTTAAACGATGAAGATTATCCATGGTTACGGCGCAATAAGCAAAGGACACAAACGAAGAAAAAGTGAAGACTTTGTCTCCACAACTATTATGATGATGCCTTTGATCTAGAATATCACTGCAGTTACATGTCAAGAAATGAAATGCCTTTTGTAACAGATGAGTTTTCATCTGAAACCCTGATACTTCAAAAGAGATTGTCCATTTTCTACACGAAGTGCATCCAGTTTCTGCCGTAACCCTCTCAACTTTTTAGCACATGCTATGTGTGTGAAATGATGATACCATGCCACCTTTCAACCTATTCAGACTTCATTTGCAGTGCTTTTCAATTTCAGGGTCATTTAGCTAAAAAATCAGTAAATGCATGAAAAATACCAAATGAAGTCAGAAATGGCTGAAAATCAATGATGTGGCTTTCAATGGTGAATTTTGAATACACAAAAGGTCTGGATTTCAAATAAGGTCAAGAAATGAAATGCCCTATTGTAACAGATGAGTTTTCGTCCGAAACCCTGATACTTCGAAAGAGATTGTCCATTTTCTACACGAAGTGCATCCAATTTTTTCCGCAACTCTCTCAACTTTTTAGCACATGCTATGTGGGTGAAATGATGATACCATGCCACCTTTGAACCTGTTCTCGCTTCATTTGCAGTGCCTTTCAATTTCAGGGTCATTTAGCTCAAAAAATCGGTAAATGCATGAAAAATACCAAATGAAGTCAGAAAGGGTTAAAAATTGATGATGTGGCTTCGAATGGTGCATTTTCACCACACTAAAAGTCTGGAGTTCAAATAAGTTCAAGAAATGAAATCCCTTTGTAACAGAGGAGTTTTCATCCGAAACCTTGATACTTCGAAAGAAATTGTTCACTTTGTACACGAAGTGTACCCTGTTTTTGTCGTAACCCTCTCAACTTTTTAGCACATGCTATGTGGGTGAAATTATGATACTGTGCCACCTTTCAACCTATTCAGACTTCAGTTGCAATGCTTTTCAACTTCAGGGTCATTTAGCTCAAAAAAATCAGTAAATGCATGAAAAATACCAAATGAAGTCGGAAAGGGCTGGAAATTGATGATGTGGCTTTGAATGATGCATTTTGAACACAAAAAAGTTTGGAGTTCAAATAATTTCAATAAATGAAATCCCTTTGTAACAGATGAGTTTTCGTTTGAAACCCTGATACTTCGAAAGAAATTGTCCATTTTGTACACGAAATGCATCCAGTTTTTGTCATAACCCTCTCAAATCATGCTATGTGGGTGAAATGATGATACAATGCCAACTTTAAACCTGTTCAGGCTTCATTTGCAGTGTTTTTAATTTCAGGGTCATTTAGCTCAAAAAAATCAGTAAATGCATGAAAAATACCAAATGAAGTCAGAAAGGGTTGAAAATTGATGATGTGGCTTTGAGTGGTGCATTTTGAACACACAGAAAGTTTGGAGTTCAAATAAGTTTTAAAGAATGAAATCCCTTTGTAACAGATCAGTTTTCGTCCGAAACCCTCGAAAGAGATTGTCCATTTTGTACACGAAGTGCATCCAATTTTTGCCGTAACCCTCTCAAATTTTTAGCACATGCTATGTCGGTGAAATGATGATACCATGCCAACTTTCAACTTGTTCAGACTTCATTTGAAGTGCTTTTCAATTTCAGGGTCATTTAGCTCAAAGAATGAACTAATAGCAAAAAGTATGCTACAAAACTTTTATAAAACTCTAATAGCAAAAAATAATGAACTAAAAAGAATCATTTAAAATATTCTTTTGTTCAAAATATTAATAGAAAAAATAATTTACATGAAGTGTTTTTTGTTAGAAACTTTAATAGCAAACTAAAATAACAAAATTTGTTTTTGATTAAAACACCCATTTAAAATAACCTAAAAATTACCAAATTGAATATAATGATAAAACACACTAACATTAAATAGCAGGAAAAATAATCAGTCAAAAATCTATTTTTAAAGTAAAGTTATTCACAAGCTAGTGATTCACACAAATTTCAAAGAAATCAAATTTAAACTATTCAAATTTGAAAACTAATGGCAGTAACAGAAAGTTTATAATTTTTGTGACCTAAAGCATAATAAATCACTCAAAAACTCTAAGTATTTAGCTGTAAGTAGAAACAAAAGAAAATAAATAAAGCAAAAAACAAAACAAAGATACTGAAAAAAAATAAAAAATATGCGGCCTACTGGGCCATCACGGCCTGCATATGACTAGAAACCCAATCTGCTAGTTGGGCCAGGATGCATGCCCATAGTAGGCCCAGTAGGCCCACAGGCACAGAGAATGCATTTAGGCTCGTAGGCTTGCAGTAGAGAGGAGCTCGAAGTGGTTGGCGCAGCGGCGCTTATAAACCACTCCAAGCCCCTCTTAGCTAGCGAGGTGGGACTAAACATCCCACCGCACCGCGCCAGTTACAGCACAAGGACTTTGGTCCCGGTTGGTGCCACCAACCAAGACTAACGGGTGCCTTCGGTCCCGGTTGGTGGCACCAACCGGAATCATTGCCCCCATTTAGTCCTGGTTAGTGCCACCAACTAGGTCCAAAGGTCTCTGCTTCCCGCCCTTTGGGCTGACGAAAACTGACCGTTGGTCCCGGTTGGTGGCACCAACCGTGACTAAAGGGTGGCATTGGCCCCGGTTGGTGCCACGAATAGGGACCAATGCTACGTGTATATAAGCAAACACTTAGAAATTTTTAGTTTTCATCTACGAGTTGCCCCGACAACGCCGAGCTCATCGATGCCCTGCGCCCCTGCGCCCCATCGTTGCCATCGCCGTCCTCACTGCCGACCCTGCACCCTGCCCCGACAATGCCGCCCCTCCTCACCGTTAGGTCCAGCCGGCGCCCTCCCTATCCTCCTCCCTCTTGTGCTCCTGGTTTATTTCATATATATGCATGATGATTTTTTGTTCATAGATGATATGTATATGTGTGTATATGATGATATGTATGTGTATATGATCATATGATGTTTTTTTCATAATTTTTTTGTTCATATGTATGATATTTTTTTGTTCATAGATGATCATATATGATGTTTCTTTTTCATAGATGATCATATGATGTTTTTTTGTTCATAGATGATCATATGATGTTTTTTTGTTCCTATGTATTCATGGATGTGGATGGAAGGATGGATGTATATATATATATAGAAAATGGTCATATGATGTTTTTTTCTTCATAGAATATTTTTTTGTTCATAGAAATTAGTTAAAATTTACTAAGTTACTAAGTTAAAATGTTCATATATTAAAAATGTGTTAAAATGTTACTTACTCGCGGTATGCTCGCCCGACCAACTCTCGAGGACCACCCAAACCCTAGAAGAAAGGGCGACATCGTTGTCCATCTACCCCCACCCCGATAACTTCGACATGAGGGGGGACGTCGGACATGCATGAGAGAGAGGTGGTCCGCTCGTCGGACATGTCATGTGGATTGTTTTTTGTTCATATAGAGAACTCCGGTAACTTCGACATGAGGGGGGACGTCGACCAACCCCCTCTCGCCCGACCAACTCTCGAGTCCACCCAAATCGGGACTGAAAAAGCATTGTTGATGCCACCCCAAACCCTAGCAGAGTTATCGAGGCCACCCCAAACCCTAGAAGCATTGTCGAGGCCAGCGTACCCCAAACCCTAGAAGAGTTTTTGAGGCCACCCAAATTTACCAAGTTAAAAGAGCGTTGTCGAGGTCACCCCAAACCCTAGAAGCATTGTCGAGGCCACCCCAAACCCTAGAAGAATTGTCGAGGCCACCTTAAACCCTAGAAGCATTGTCGAGGTCACCCAAATTTACCAAGTCTCGAGGCCAACCAAACCCTAGAAGAAAGAGCATTGTTGATCTACCCCGTCCCTACATAGCGATTGTTTTTTGCAAAGTGTCCCCACATGAAAGTATAACCCCGGCCCGATAACTTCGACATGGGGGGGGGGGCATCGGACATGCATGAGAGAGGTGGTCCGCAACTAATCCATTCCTCATATATGCATATGATTCCTAGTTGTGATTAGCTATAGGCCTATGTTTTCCATTAATATATCCATCTCTCATGTTTGTATATATTGTCATGTTGTAATATTTACAGAAACCATGGACAGAGACTTGGAACACTATTTATTGGGGGATATAATCTACGACGGAGGTGATCCCTTGTCGTTTCTCAACGACACCTATGGTTAGGAAGGAGCGGATGATGGCTCTGATAATCCAACAATGGAGGAGGAAGGAGATGATGACGGAACCGGTGACCGAATGGTGGAGGAAGGAGATCATGATGACGCCTCCGGTGACTGAACGGGGGAGGGAGATACTGTTCGGGACAGCGGCCCGATTAGCATCTAGCACTGGAATAAGAGTAAGGATGACCCTGAAGTTTCTTATGTCCAGGATAGACTTAAAGGTTATCTTTGGACCTCACTGATGACAAATTTCAGCCTCCCACCAGAGGAGGATCTGAATAACCCAATTATAGAGACAAAGGTCAAGGCGTTTGCTCTTAAGAAGATGGCAGGTCTATTCAGGAACAGGAAGAAAGAGTTGAAGACAAAGTTTGTCGATAAAGGGAAGACTCCATAATTCACCCGTCGATATGAGAAGATAATAGATCACTGGCCCGCATTTGTGGCCTACAAGAAATCGGAGAAGGGTCCGAAAAGGTTAGTGACAAACAAGAAAAATGCTGCAAAGAAGAAGTATCAACATCACACGGGGACAGGTGGCTACTACAAAGCCCGGACGTTGTGGGACAAAGCTGACCAAGACCTTCTTGCTAAAGGGGTCCAACCAGTGACATTGAACTGGCCAGATCCTTCAAGGACTTGGTTCTTCGGGGTTGGGGGGGGGGACATTGGACCTAGAAAGAGGGGAGTGTCATTCGACGGACGAGCAACTTGCAATACCCATCAAGAAGCTTCAGAAATATATAAGGGCAGCACTGGAAGGGACGTTCATTCTCGATAGAGAGAAGGATGAGCTGACAGAGGCCATCGGGAATCCTGAGCACCTTGGACGAACACGAGGCACACCAGGCTCCGTTTCGTGGGTGCATGGGTTTCCCTACAGAGGTGGTTACAGAAGCCGAGAGAGAAAGAGGAAAGTGGAAGCAAGCGAAATGGAGAATCTCAATGCAAGAATAGTAGCACTAGAGGAACTTTAGAGCCAGCGAGCTACCGGCCAACCATCTCAGCGCCACGAAGATCCTTGCTTCGACGCTACCCCAGAAGCTACCCCACCATCTCATCGGAGAAGCAGCGTGGGTTCCATGGAGCTCGTTCAGCCTGATTTCACGGCTCCTCGCTACCCTGTGGATAGTATCATGGAGGCCCAAAATTACGAGCTAATGATGAAATTCCAGAACCTGACTTTTTGAAGGCATGGTCGGCTCTATTATACCTACTCAATCAGAGGGAACCTTTCATTGCCATCTGATTCCACATGGCTATGCTGTTGTGATGGTGGATGAAATAATGGAGGGATTTGAGGAGCTAGAGCTTGACTTCCCTATAGGTGAAGGGGACATTCATCTGGGAGCTGCTTTAAGGACTATCTGTCTATGGTGGAAGGAGTACATCAAGCTTCCAAACTGTCCGCCTCCTCCTCCTCCTCCTCTGCCGAGTCAGGGTACTCCACCTCCTCCTACGCCTCCTCCTCCTCCGGCAAGTCAGGGCACTCCGCCTCCTCCTCTAGTGAGTGATCAGGGCACTCCACCTCCTCCTCCGCCTCCTCCGGCACGTGGGAGCACTCCGCCTCCTCCGGCATGTCAGCGGACTCCGCCATGTCAGCAAAAGTGCAAGAGAGATGCCGTTGCTCTGGCGGCTAGCAGTACAAGCAGAGGCGGGAAGAAATTCAAATACGGTCCATGTCTCAAGGCTCCGGAAATGTTACCATATAATAGGACTGACAAGGAAACTGATGACATCGTGGAAGCCAAAGTGCATGCCCATTTTGCATGGAAACCTCCACCTCCAAAGTAAACGGTAGATCCGGTGAAAGTTAAGCGCACTCCAGATGACCTGAAGCGACCACCACCGGCCTCCGTCGGATTCTGACTATGTTTGTTGTATTAAACAGACATATAAAAATGCGCGCTAGCCGAGAAGTACTTCCAGTGATGCAAGATAAGCACAACAAAGAAGTGGGAAAAGAATTCCCCAGCTCGGCGAACAGGCGAAGCAATCATGCCCCCCACTCAGGGTGTCTAGCGATATCGCGCTAATCATCCGGGGCTAGTGCCCGGTACCAATCCTGCTGATTACCTGCACGAAAATGTATAGTTTGAAATGTTAAAGGTATATATCTTCAGATGCGAGTACGGGAAGCCTGTCGTCAAACCTGATCATCCTCCTCTAACAACAATGATGCAGAGATTGCATGAATGGTACATGGATACCTTCAAGTCTGGGAAGGATAGTTTGATGCTGGAAATTAAAGAGAAGCATGACCTCGTTGGAAATGAGGTGATGCATGTTCAATTTGTGGAGTTATTCTAGTTATACAATCAAGACGGCCTCGACAAACAATTCATGACTTGCTATTGTCTGTAAGTATTACTTCTGTAATTAAGTCTCTATAGCTCAGCTCTTTCATTGCATGTATATATAATTATCCTCACTATATTATGCAGATTGAAGATAGTCGAATCCAAAAAAGCACAAATCTATGACATTGGGTTCATTAACCCAAATACCATAAATGAATGGTCGGTTAAAAATAAAGTCAAAGATACTGAGGACAACTTGGTACAATTGGTACTTCGAAATCAAAACAAAAGGAAAATACTCTTTCCTTACAACTTCAAGTGAGTGTTACTGTCTTGTGCATATTCGGTTTTGCTTACTCGAGGTTAATTATAGTAATGTAATTGATGAGTTATGCATGCGTGCGCATCTTCAACTTTATTCTGCTAGAGATTAAGCTTGAACGGGGAGTATTAACTGTCTTAGACTCGAGACGAAAAGATCCCCAGGACTATGCGGACATGACTGCAATGCTCCAGAAGTAAGTTCAATCGATTATTATCGTACCATATCGGCAACTTTGTTCATTTCCTAATATCAAGTAATTATTTTCTTTGTCTGGAAGGGTTTGAAAAGAGTTCACCGGAATAGCTCCGAGACTGCCGAGGGAGCTGCAATTTATACACCCGGAAGTAAGTAGTAATAGCTAGTTCTGCGCATCTCCCATTGATTCTAGTTTCATCAATACCATTTATCATGCTTGATTATCAGTTTGATTGAACTCTATTTCTCGTAAAGTGTTTGTGGCAGGAAGGCGAGAATAATTTATGTGCATACTACATTTGCGAGTTCATCTACAATGTGACCTCTCAGCCGGGCTACTCTAAAAAACAATATGAAGTACGTAAATAATAATATTCACAATTTTATTTTATTACCATCATTTGTGTTGCGTTTCATTCATTCATTCATACATACATATATATATATATATATATATATATATATATGTATGTATACATATTAACCCTCAATTAGATATGGCAGATGTGGGGTGCACTCCTACCACATGATCGCATACGAGCAATTCAAGAGGAATTGGCCCGATTCTTTCTTGACCACGTCATATATGAGAAGGGAGAATACCATCTGCAAATTGAAACAGATTTTAGATGTTAGGGATTGTAAGAGATGTTATATTGTATATATATAGTAGCGTCGGATCGATAGACGAAAATTTGTTGTTCGACCAATCTCTCGAAGGAGAGGTCACTTCTCTCTGTATATGTTCATGATGATCTTGTGTAATTAATGGTTCCCTCATTTGCTTATTAGCTAGTGTGTCGAGTTCTCTTTGTATGTATAGTAGCTAGCGTCGACCAAGCACGGAGAAAGAGAGGTCACTTCTCTCTATTAGCTAGCTAA
The DNA here is from genome assembly GCF_002162155.2 of Triticum dicoccoides. Taxonomy (NCBI): domain Eukaryota; kingdom Viridiplantae; phylum Streptophyta; class Magnoliopsida; order Poales; family Poaceae; genus Triticum; species Triticum dicoccoides. The sequence continues at coordinate 819,304,426 of NC_041385.1, forward strand.
CACAATATGAAACGCCTAAATTAACCCCCAAAACCCCTAACCCCCCCCCCCTTAAAAAACAAAAAACTCAGTGCATGCGAGCTGCTGATGCGTGGAAGCCTTTTGGTCCCGGGTGGTGTTACCAACCAGGACTAAAGGTCCTCCTGCCTGGGCGCCCCGCAGCAGGCACATGGAGCCCCTTCTATCCCGGCTCATAAGTGAACCGGGACTAAAGGTTTTGGGCTTTAAGCCCGACCCTTTTGTCCTGGTTCCAGAACCGGGTCTAAAGGCCCTCTGGAACCGGGACTGGTACCCTTGGGAAAACTTTGTTTTTGCCACTCTAGCTTTTGCCAACTTTGCTTATGCCACTCTAGAATTTCATCTCTCACTTTTGCCTCTCCTAGCTTTCGATAATATATAACAAATGCCATTCTGTTAGGTCAATGGACATTTTGACCAAACAGAGCAGAGAAAAGACCATATTGCCCCCAATTAATTTGTTTTGCTTTTGCCACTCTTATCTTATTCAACTATTGCTTTTGCCATTATATTAACGCCATGACTAGCAGCATACTAAAGAGGACATTTTGGTTGACATTTGAAAATCTAACCATCACACATAATTGCACAATATTTCCAGATCATGACCAACACCACCGTAAAGAGAAAATTTTGGCATGACCTATTTAAAAATCTAACCATCACACATAGTTGCACAATATTTAGATGAGAAGTATGCACATTAATAAGATCATGACTAGTAGCATAGTAAAGAGGAAATTTTGGCATGACCTCTTTGGAAATTTAACCATCACACATAATGACAGGATATTTAGATGAGAAGTGCAATAATAACATCATGACCAACAACATAGTAAAGAGGTTAAGGCATTCTAAATATCAACAAAATACTTCATAGAAATCAAATCCATCATCTAATCTAAACAGTTGGTTCACATGCATATGGACCACTCCAAAAGCATCTCCACACAAGTTGACACATAGTACAACCAAGTCTAGCAACATCATCAGCTAAACAACAAGGTTCACATATGCATAGTGCTCCACAAAATAAATGTAGTTGCGCATCATCCTAAACAGCAAGGTTCACAACTTCTTTTTGCTTGTGCTCTTCGCCGAAGGACATTTTTTGCTTCTTGTCTTCTTTGATGGAGGACATTTGCTTCTTGTGTTCTTTGCTAGGCTATCATGGGTAGCAGAAGTCTTCTTAGATGCTTCAAGAATTGGGCTAGACTTTGCCCTTTTACTAGCTCTTCTCTTGTTTGTAGAACCATTTTCAGCACTGAGAATGAATGCAAATAAGTGTTGAGATGCATATTTAAATAGGCAAAAATAGACTTCTATGCATTGGCTTGTTTGAAACAAAATTAGACGCACTAGAGTAAGCAAAATGCATATTTATAATAGACAAAATTAGACCATTATGGATTATTGGAAGCAAAACAAAGAATATTAACCTTGTAGTGCCCATAGTCTCAGCATCTATGGAAATAGCTGCTGCGTCTTAGATGTCTACTAGCTCAACATTTTTTCTTTTCCTAGCAGATTTGAGATAGAGAAATTTAGTTAGACTATACATTTCTTTGCATTTAAATTTCGAATGTACAATTATGTGCTAGAAAGTACTTGTTTCTTGTCTTGCGTTCGGGATGAAGTTTTGGACATGTCTTCAACAAATGCCCAAGTTATTTGCATTCTGGGCACTTGTGTCTTCTCTTTGATATGCTTTCAAAGGCTGACTTTATCCTTTGTGTCCTAGGTCTACCAGTAGCCTTTTTCAGTACAGGAGGGTGCAATTTGAACCCAACATCGACCACTGGCCATTGGTTCTTATCGGCCATGGTGGGCACATTTTTTGCATATGCATTGCAGAATGATTTCACGGAGTAGTACTCATGCACATAGTCATCTATCTCTCGACCTCCTCTAATACTTGTGATGAATGCAATGGCATGTAGGCAAGGTTGTCTGGTTACTTGCCACCGCCTACAAGAGCATGCCCACTTCTCCAAATCTACACAATGCCTCCAATTATATCCATGGATCTTTATAGTGACCTCCGCTTTGCATTCATCACTTCTAAAGATCCCAACTAGCACAATCCCCCTTAATTTATTGTTCATCATGTTGGCGATCCTTGGCAGAATTTGTAGATGTCTGCGTACAAATTTCGCCGCTATTTTATCTCTTATTTCAAATCTGACCATTAGCCATTCTCTCAATGCATCCAATAATTCAAGAACAGGGAAACCATTCAATTTCTTAATCATGGAGTTGAATGACTCGGCTATGTTGTTCATCACATAGTCACATTTGCATGCCGTAGAGAACTTGCTTCTGCTCCACAAATTAGAATGCCACTCATCAAGGTATGTGATAGCTTCTGGATTGGCTTCCATAATTTTGTCCATATGGTGATTATGCTTGGAAAGAGAATAGGTGTATCCTGCTAGCCATAGATTTTCTTCAAAAATCTTTCCATGATATTTCTTTCTGAAGTTCATTATCATGTGTCTATAGCATTCCCTATGTTCGGCAGTTGGGAATACTGTATGCACTATTGTTTCCAACCCTTTGCACGCATCTGTGCATATGACTAAGCCATTCGGCATGCCAATAGCTGATTTGAGATTCTCCATGAACCAATCCCAATTTTCTTTAGTCTCTGAATCGAACACAGCATAAGCTACAGGATACAACTAGTTGTGTCCATCAACACCACAAGCAACTGCGAGTTGTCCTTTCCATTTCCCATTCAAGGCAGTGGCATCAACGCCTAAGTAAGGCCTACATCCTGACAGAAATCCATCAATGCAAGCTCTAAAACACACAAATGCCCTTGTGAATTGTTGCTGCCCTTCTACCTCTTTGTGATTTATCACTACAATACTTGTTGGGCACTTCCTAAGCACCTCAGCTTGCCAGCTATACAAGCACTCAAAGCTGTCCTCCCACTTCCCAAATATCTGGTCCAAGGCTATGCGTCTACCTGCAAGCACTCTCTGATAATCGATATCGACATGGTATTTCTCGAACAACCTTTTCTTCAAAGCGATGCTAGTCATACTTGGATCACCCTTCAACCAATCAGTCACCCTGGCCGCAATCCATTTTCTCTTAGCAACCTTTACTTTTCCATCTCTTTGTGTGCTAGGACATGTGTGCATCTTGGGTTCATTCTTCACCTGAATTGTTTTGTTGTCATATAAGACCGAACCATTCACCCTCCACTTGCATGGGTTTTTTCCTTCCGGTGGTTCATAGGAACAAGAAACCCTCACCCTCTTTTGATCACTTTTATCAGTTTTGTAACTAAAATCATTGACTATGGCATGCGTAGCAAGTGCAACTGTGAACTCTTCAATTGAGGGAAATTATGTCCCTTTTGTCATAGGTGGATTATTCTTGTCATAACTTATTGCTGGAATATCATGCACTATGCCCCCGTCACTATCTTCATCACTAACAGCCCCTTCATCACTATCAGCTTCCTCATCATCACTATCCTCTTCCTGCTCACCACTATCTTCATCAACATCTTGGGGAACATCCTCGGTTGCCTTATGGTCAGCATATTTGGCTTGCTTGCCTCCATTTTGCTGCTCACCGCCATCAAGGTACTGCTCCTCCTTGTCTATTCCTACATGGTCATCTCCTTGATAGCCCTCTTCAGATCTCTGTTGCCCTGCCAAGTTCTCCTCGGGTATCTCATACCATACTGAGAATTTTGAGTTAACTCTTCTAGTATGACCTTGGGCATGTCCTTTGCTGGAGGTTGGATTGGTTGAAGCAAACTAATAGCAAGCTCATCCTCCTCACCATTCTTGCAAAACTGGACAAGTATTTTAATAACCTTTTCTTCCTGATTCTCATCATACATGCTCACCACATCTTCATCATTGCGAATTAGCGCAAAATATTGGTTGCAAGTATTCCACTTTGAGAACACAACTCCCTAATCTTTTCCTCATGGATATTTACTCTGCATGAGCCCCACAAGTTGATCGTAACTAGTCAGCCTCTCTACATGAATGTCCTAGCTCCAAGAAGAGAAAGTGCACTGCTCGCCCTTGTAATTCTTGTAAGAACGTGCCCCATATGTCACAATCAGCTTATAAGGTGGCATGTTTGACCTACATTGACAGAAATTTGACATCAGTGAATGCAAGCACATTGAAAAGCAACAATTCACAAGGGCATTGATTTACAGAAGGGCAGCAACAAAAATGAAGTGAGGAACATTAGTGCTGATCTAGTGCTTTTGTTATGTGAACATAGGTGATTTACTTAAATGATCTACTAATCTAGTGATTTACTTAAATGCTGCCAGAACATAGGTTATTTACAGACATGAAGAACACTATGCAATCAGCATTTGCGGACCAGAGCATACAAGGAATTCTATTTCTAGCATAAAAAGATGTTTATTTCTAGCAGATCAGATGCTACACATCAATGTGAGGAGTTGAAAACTTGTCCATCAGGAAGAGGAACCAACAGGTTCGAGGTCTTCTGTGCCGCCCCTGCCGGCATGGCCGACGGCACGGCTCCCTCCATCCTGTGTGAGCTGTTCAAGGTAGAGGAAGGGGGGTCGCTGGTGCGGACAGCGTCAAGGAGGGAGGCCGGTGTAGAGGATGGGCCAACGCTAGTGCGGACCGCGTAGGGGAGGGAGGCCAGAGCAGAGGAACCAAACCCGCTACTGCCGACCACTTCGGGGAGGGAGGCTGGAGCAGAGGAACCAAACCCGCTGCTGTGGACCGCATCGGGGAGGGAGGCCGGAGATGGGCACCGCAGAGGGGAGGGCGGAGGTGCTCCATGGATCGGCGAGGTTGGAGCAGGGTGCTGTGATGGGGGGACCTGAGAGTCGTGATCCATCAGTGAGGCCGGAGGAAGGGAGGCCGGAGGGGACGTGGATGCGGCGGCGGCGGGCGGCGGAGTGTGGCCGCGGTGGCGGCGACGGGCAGGAGGACGCCGCGGCATGGATGCGGGCGCGGCTGCTGGATGCGGCCCGTGTGTGGTGTCGATGCGGCTGGTGGATGCGGCCTAGGTCATTCTTTTTTTAGGGAACGGGTGGGTGTGTGGTGTGGTTGGACCCGTGTGTGTATATTCTCTGTTTGTGTCTCTTACAAAGTGGCCCCACAAGTCAGTAGGGGCAACCTGTGTCATTTTTACAAATACTGGCAGGTCTTCTCCTGGTCAACTAGATAGAATAAACAGCCAACTAACGGATGTGTAACAGAATGGCATTTGTGATATACTATCGAAAACTAGGAGTGGCAAAAGTGAGAGATGAAATTCTAGAGTGGCATAAGCAAAGTTGGCAAAAGTTAGAGTGGCAAAAACAAAGTTTTCCCTCCTTTTTACTAGTCCATCATGTGGGAGGGAGGCATCAGTATCCTGGCACGCAAAGCCTGGTGGCCAAGTCGGACGCACCTCCACTGAGCATCCACCACTGCTCGCTCCATAGGATGCCCCACCACTTATACCCATGCCGACGGATAACCGCTAGAAGAAGGCCGAACACAAAGTCAAGCAAGCAAAAAAATGCGCACATCGGGCAGTTGCAATCTATTTTAATGTGATTTGATTATGTGGTAAATATCAGGGTATTGATAAAGCCAACCAAAAATTAAAAGTGCATATGACTCTGTATATTTTATTATGTATAGCTGTAAACTATTTACTAGATATAACTAATATTTTTTCATGCATGGTTGTATGTGGTGGTGGGTCTTTTTTCATGCATGGTTGCATGTCGATGTGGGTATTATACTATCCATAGTTATAGGATGTGGCGTGCTTGCCTCTTGAGGTAAATACATTGGTGGGGTGTCTCTCTTAGGTATTAGGATTCATCAATGTAAAGTTCTTGGATGGATGATGCACCACCTACTATTTTTTTCTGTTTCCGTAACTTTGATTTCAAATGAATGAAGGGGTGATGAGATGTGGAAAAAAAGGAAAAACACAAGGAAGCTGACTTTGATTACAAATGTATTTTGGGTCATATTTTTGATCGTAATTTTAAAGTATAAAATTTAAGTTATGCATTGCAAAAACAGTATTATTGAAAACTACATTCAAGTACGAATTAAATAATACAACTTTTGATGACATACATTAATATTTTGCTAGTCAAATATGTGGCGAAATTTGGTAAAAACATGATGAGAAGTGAGAACTAATAAATCCATACGGAGGTTAGAGCCTGCAGACCACGTGGGTGTCATACACCTTACAGCTAGAGCTAGGCACTGACATCCATCCATGCATGTTTCTGGGTAAGCAGCGTCGGTCGGTGCTTGAAGCTTGATGATGTAACTCTGTTACCCAGGCTCCAGCAGCGTGCTTGAGGTCGCGCATCAGTCGGGGCTTCAACCCTTGGAGGATCAAACCATTCGCCCTTTCTGCTTGTCCATTCGACTGTGGGTGCGCGACTGACGCGTAGGTAACCCGAATGCCCTGGGTCACGCAGAACGCCTTGAACTCATCAGAATCAAAGTTGGAGCCGTTATCTGTGATAATGTTGTGAGGAACTCCATATCTGAACAACAACTCCTTGATGAAACTGACGGCAGTGCCCACGCCAAGGTTCTTGATGGGCTTCGCTTTGATCGACTTGGTGAACTTGTCGACTACTACAAGCAAATGGGTGAAACCACTTGCACCAGTCTTGAAGGGGGCAACCATATCCAATCCCCAGACTGCAAGCAGCCAGACGAGTGGAATAGTCTTCAAGGCAGACGCAGGTTTGTGGGACATGTTGAAGTAAAACTGGCAGCCTGCGCACTTGTCGACTATATCTTTTGCCATCTCGTTTGCTCGAGGCCAGTAGAATCCCGCTCGGTCTGCTTTGGCCACAATGGTCCGAGAGGACGCATGGTGACCACAGGTCCCCGAGTGGATATCATTTAGGATCATTCGACCTTCTTCTGGGGTGATGCAACACTGAGCCACTCCTGTGACACTTTCTTTGTAAAGCTGTCCTTTTATCACTGTGAAGGCTTTGGATCGACGGAGTATCTGGCGAGCCTCATCCTCATCCTCCAGGAGTTCCTTCCTGAGAATGTACGCAATGTATGGTACTGTCCAGTCGGGTGTGATCATCAAGACTTCCATGATCAAATCGACCACAACTGGAATCTCAATCTCAGTCGGATTGGTTGAACTTATTGGTTGCGGGGGCTCTTCCCTGAAGGGATCCTCCTGTACTGACGGTGTGTGGAGATGCTCCGAGAACACATTGCTAGGGACAGGCTTTCGAGTGGAACCTATCTTCTCCAGATCGTCAGCAGCTTGATTCTTGATCCGTGGTATGTGATGGAGCTCTAACCCCTCAAACTTCTTCTCTAGCTTTCTCATTGCATTGCAATAACCGGTCATTGCGGGACTCCTGACATCCCATTCCTTCATTACCTGATTAACCACTAAGTCTGAGTCGCCATAAACCATCAAGCGTCGGACACCGAGTGAAATGGTCATGCGCAACCCATACAATAGTGCCTCATACTCAGCTTTATTGTTTGAAGAATGAAAGTGAATCTGGAGGACATAATTGAGCTTGTCTCCTGGTGGGGACACTAAGACCACTCCTGCACCAGAGCCGTTCAACATTTTGGATCCATCAAAGAACATGGTCCAATGTTCCGACTGAATTTGAGTCGGCTGTTGTTGTTCTGTCCACTCTGCGAGGAAATCTGCAATTGCTTGAGACTTGATGGCCTTCTTTGCCTCAAACTTGATATCTAATGGAAGAAGTTCAATCGCCCATTTCGCCACTCGACCGGTTGCATCTCAGTTATTCAGAATTTCTGACAAAGGAGCATCGCTGATGAATGAAACTGAATGGTCAGAGAAATAATGCGCAACCTTCTTCATGGTTAGGTAAATCCCATAAACAAGCTTCTGATAATGAGGGTATCTCTGCTTGGACGGGGTCAAGACCTCTGAAATGTAATACACAGGGCGCTAAACTTTGAAGGCTTTGCCTTCTTCTTCTCTCTCGACCGTGAGCACTGTGCTAACAACTTGTCCTATGGCTATGATATAAAGCAGTAAAGGTTCCTTACTGACTGGAGCAGCGAGCATTGGATGGGTGGAAAGCAGGGCTTTGAGCTCTTCAAACGTTGCTTCAGCTTTGTCATTCCACTCGAACTTGTCAGACATCTTCATCAGTCGGTAAAGAGGCGGTGCCTTTTCACTAGATTCGCGTTGATTCCTCGTTCCGAAACCGAGTAACTTTCCACCAGGGACTCCGAATATGCATTTTGATGGATTGAGCTTGATACCATACCTTCTTAAATTGGCAAACGTCTCAGCGAGGTCAGCCAGCAGGTCAGAACCTTTGCGTGACTTAGCCACTATGTCATCCATGTATGCTTCCACATTCCAACTGATTTGAGTGAGCAAGCACTTCTGAATCATGCGGATGAATGTGGCACCAATATTCTTGAGGCCAAAGGGCATAGTAACATAGCAAAAACACCCGAACGGGGTGACGAAAGTTGTCTTGATCTCATCGGGTCCAAACAGTCGGATCTGATGGTACCTGAAATAAGCGTCAAAAAAGGACAGACGCTCACATCCCACAGTTGAGTCAACTATCTGGTTGATGCGGGGCAGAGAAAAATGATCTTTTGGGCAGACCCGATTGATGTGCTTGAAGTCAATACACATTCGAAGCGATTTGTGTTTATTGGGCACCATAACAATGTTGGCGAGCCATTCGGAGTGCTATATCTCGCGGATGAACTCAGCGGCCAGAAACTGAGCCACCTCCTCGCCAATTGCATTTCTCTTCTCCGTGGCGGACCGACGAAGATGCTCCTTAATAGATTTTGCCTTTGGGTCGACTTGCAAACGGTGCTCAGCCAGTCCCCTGGGTACACCTGGCATGTCAGATGGCTTCCATGCAAAGATGTCCCAGTTCTCACGGAGGAACTGGATGAGCGCTTCTTCCTATTTGCTGTCGAGTGTCGTTGAGATATGGGTCGGAGCAGCATTGGGGTCGGTCGGATGAATGTGAACTGGTTTGGTCTCTTCGGCCAACTGAAATGCGGACTCGAGGAAGATCTCTTAGCACGCAGCAAATCACTCGGATCTGCAGTCTTCTGATACTCTTGAAACTCCACAGCTACCATCTGATCATCTGTTATCTTTACACCGTCCTGAAGACAATCCTCTGCTCTTTTTCGGTTACCGGAGACCGTTATCACGCCTTTGGGGCCAGGCATCTTCAACTTAAGGTACAGATAACACGGTCGAGCCATGAAGCTAGCATAGGCAGGTCTGCCCAAAATGGCATGATAAGCACTCTGGAAATTCACAACCTCAAACGTCAACTTTTCCTTGCAGAAATTCTTCTCATCGCCAAAAACCACATCAAGAGCGATCTGGCCGAGTGAATCGGCTTTCTTTCCTGGGATGACTCTGTGGAACCTCATATTGCTCTCACTGAGTTTGGACATCAGAATGCCCATTCCTTTGAGAGCCTCAGCATACAGGATATTGAGGCCACTGCCACCATCCATCAGAACTCTGGTCAGTTGAGTGCCCCGACGACTGGGTTGACCACCAGCGCCTGCCACCCAGGGGTAGCAACTCGTGGCGGGTGATCGGACTGGTTGAATGTGGTAGGGGTTTTCGACCACTTCAAATACTTTGGTGTTGCCCGAGCAACCATGTTTACCTCTTTGTTAATGACTTTCAGTCGACTTCTGCTCTCGACATCAGCAAAAATCACCAAGGTGGCATTAACATGGGGATATCCATCGTCCTCCTCTTCCTTGTCTTCCTCCTTATCAAAATCATTATCCTTCTCACTAGGCTGGCCTTTCTTCTGGAAACTCTGAATCAGGAGTCGTCACTGTCGAGTGGTATGCTTGGGGAGGATCAGATTCCCCTCTTCATCTTTCTTAGTGTGTATATGACACGGTAGGTCAAGGACATCATTTCCGTCTTGATCCTTCACCTTATTAGGATTCTGGGGCCCCTTGGGCTTCCCTTTGAACTTCCCTTGATTCAACACTGCTGCCTCGGCAGGTCCGACGGCCTCAGCCTTTCGTTTCTGCTTCCGACTGGAATTTCCTCCTCCGGTGTCCTGGGCGACTGACTTGTGTTTGCCTCTCCGGACTCAGTCTTGTTCTTCGCCGTTAGCATATGTTGTAGCAATCTCCATCATCCGAGTCAGGGACATATCTCCGGTCCGACCGAATTTTAGATTGAGCTCTGTGTAACAAACGCCTTCTTTAAAGGCACGGACTGCTTGGTGATCTGACACATTTTGCACAGTGTGGTGCTGAATGATCCATCTCTAAATATAATCTCTCAAGGTTTCATTCGGTTTCTGCACGCAATGCTGCAATTCTGGCAAACCAGCAGGTCTCTTGCATGTGCCCTCAAATGTTCTGGTAAACACTCGGGCCAACTCATCCCAACTCAAAATGCTCCCAGGGGCCAGCTGATTCAGCCAGGCCCTTGCAAAACCTTCAAGCATCAGAGGGAGGTGCTTCATAGTCACCTCGTCGCTGCCGCCTCCAATGTGCACAACCACTCGGTAATCTTCAAGTCAAGTGTCGGGCTTTGATTCTCCTGTGAACTTACTAACACCAGTCGCCAATCTGAAGTTGTGAGGAATCTCAGCTGCCCTGATGGCTCTTCTGAAACACTTGGGACCAGACACGTGGACCTTGCTTCCACTGGGCCTATCTCTATCTAGCCCCTCTATATATGCTCTGTTCCGGTCGACCAAACCCTGGACAAGGACTGACCTTGCATCGAACCCAGGCTCTCTTGGGTCGACTGGAACTCTGCGGTCGTTACCGTACGGACGCCTATAATCATACCACCGAGGCGTGTACGACCCACCCCTGGAAAGGGGCGAAGGCACTCGATGGCGATTGTCGTGAGCATATTCACGATCATACTCCTCATGAGCTCTTCCCAGGTGCCGGTCTCATCGGCGATTGTGATCTTCACGCCACAACGGTGACCCAGGACTGTGTGCCGACGGAACGGTGTCCACCCTGACTGATCTACTGTAAATTATGTTCCACGACTGGGACACAGCAGAGTTCTGGTATCCCGCTGCTCAGAGTAGTGCCCTGATCTGTTCCAGCCCCTCCCAGCCTCTGAACGGGACGGTTGAATGGACTCTGCGATACGTCTAGCAGCTGCAAGATTCTGGATCGGTGTGCGGAATACCTGAGTTTCTGGTGGAAACAACAGTCGTGGACGTCGATTGGAGTCGGTAACCAGTCGACGAGCACGCTCGTCGAGAGAATGTTGGAGATTCTCCAAACAAGTGCGCTCGTCCAGCATGCCCAGGCGCACTGTCTCCATGGCCCGAGCCTCGGCGGTCTCTTCTATGATGGGGGTCTGGGGAGCCTCCATGTTGCGGCGCTGCAGCTCCTCCCTCTGCTACGAGTTGAGAGGTTGGGGCCGATATTCCTCGTGGTCGAATGACGAACCATCGCCACCGCCGTCGTCGCCGTTGCGGCGGAAACCAGGCGGGCTGCGATGGGTGTTGACCATAAGGACTTCTGCCGCAGGGTCACAACTCCCGCTCTCGGAAAGTGTGTCTACGAGGCCGGTCGACTGGACCGCAGCGAGGTACATCGGGCTCGATTGCCACGACTTGGGGGGTGAACGCCTGCCGAGCCACTGCGTGCTTCGACCATCGCTCGAGCCGCAATCGACCAGACCGCTTGCGGAGGCGTCCAGAAGAGTGAGAAGATGATGCGGGGACCGACTGGTACGGCGTCGACGGCTGCGGAAGGAGGACGCCGCGGACACTCACGCGGAAGTGCCACGAACCCCGGATCGGTAGAGCCTCGACGTCGAGGGGAGCCTCCTGGAGCCAGGCGGAGTCGTCGGCGATGAAAGTGAGCGCGCCAAGTCGGAACTCACGGCCCACGACCAAACTGCCACCGGAAACCATGTTGATGAAAATTGAAGAAAATGCAACCTCGCCGGAAGTCGCTAAGACGCTTTACCCCATGGTGGGCGCCAACTATTGTGGTACTAAGACTGACAGTAAGAATAGGGGGTACGTATGAGGAGGCAAGGTCCTAGCTACGGTTAGATTGTACACAAGTGTTTACGAGTTCAGGCCCCTCTCAGAGGAGGTAAAAGCCCTACGTCTCGGTGACCTGAGGCGGTCGACTGGATTATAGTGTGTGTTACAGGGGGTGCGAACCCTTGTGCCAGAGGAGGGGGGTGGCTTATATAGAGTGCGCCAGGACCCCAGCCATCCCCCGTTTCAAGGAGTTCGATGTACATTAAGATGGGGCGTTACTGGTAGTGCCAGCTATAAAGTGTATTCAATGACCTTAAAGACTACAGAGTGAACGCCTGACCGTTGCTGTGCTTAGTGGCTCCTAGCCTTCTTTGGTCGAGTGGTCTTCTGTACAGTCGAGTGATTGTAGGAGTGTGAGGTATCCGAGTGAGATGATTGGCCGAGTGGATTGCACTCGACTACCTCGATTGATACCCTCTGTTGTTCTTCGGGTGTCTTTGCTTATAGGGTAGTGACCTTGGGTAGGGCATATGGGTCAGGCCTATGACCCTACCCTAGGTCCATGGCATCATCAGCAGTGTCTGGCGTCCTGTTCATTGGTGGTGACGGAATGGTCAAGGGCCCATGCAGCGGCGACATCCGCGTTGTTGCAGACCCATTCCGGTGCCTCGTCGGTCTTTGCAAACAAGGAGCTGCGGGCGGCGTTGCACCGGTCGTACCGCTCCGGCTGACGCGCCGCCCGCTCCTCCTCGGAGACATCGTCCCTCGACCGCGAGGGACCACTGACACCGTGGTCTTTGAGGTAATGGAGGATGTTGCCGCACACCTTCCTTATGGCCGACGACAGCTCCTCGATGGCTTGGCGACGGAGCAGCGGGGCGGGCGCGCTAATGCGCGCATACCGGCTATGCGTCGGTGGTGATGCGGGCTCGTCCTTCACGTGGCGTCGAATCTGGATGACGCGGTTGCGCGGGGCGGGGTGGGGGTGTGGGGTTGGGAGGCGGGCTCCTCCTTGAGCCGCCGGGGTGGGGACATGTCCTCTGCCTTGATGTGGTAGCGCCGCGAGGACGGTGGCTCCTCCTTGGCTGTGCTGGCGACGGTGGTGCCGGACCCATCTGATGGGGTGAACGTTCTATCACTATCTTTATCTGACGAACGAATTCTTCGTTCGTCAGAGCCGCCTCAGCAAGGAGGGGCTGCCACTGCGACTGCTGGTCCTTGTCGTCACCGAAGCTGACCGCCGTGGACGTCGTGGGGCCCGGAGAGTGCGGGCACCGGCACCAAGATCCACATGAGGAAGAACTACCACCGCCACTGCCTGCCGGTGCGGACCACCACGACTTCGGAGAGGAGGAGACGTTCGAAGAGAATGAGATGCGGATGTGCAACCCCGGAGCACGGCTTATATAGCCACTACTACGCAAGACGAGCGGACGGTCAGCTCACTTCAATGCGGTGCAACGGTCGGAGTTGGTTCCTCGGAAAGCCGCGTCCTCATTGAAGTGGTGAGTGTCGAGAGGATGCGTCGGTCAGCGCCACCCTCCCTCCACTCGCATCGCGCGGCATCAATGACAGGCACTGCGTGCTCTAGGGCTGCATGAATGTGGCGTGGTAAGCGCCACCTGCATCGAAAGAAAAGCGCGCGGGGCGCATGGTGGGGGGTTTGGATGGGTCAAGGTGGTAAGAAGCGAGCGTGACAGCGGTCCGAAACCCCGCAAAGTCCCCATATTTTTTCACCGGTTTGCGGGAGAAAACGTGTTCGGACCGACATGCGGACCGATAACTTTTTTGGGGTGAAAACGGGCGTCCGGACCACCTGCAAGCATGATGCATCTACTCCACGGTACAGTTTAAATGGATCAATCGGCCGTTAATTTGAAGATACCAACCGGTGATCATGCGCACGCGATGGTCAGCTGCTCGATCGATGGCTAACCTGACCGAGCGTTGGTGCTCGACCGGTCACGGTCGCTCACTCCTTTTCGCGCGAGTGACCATGCCATGCCATGCGTGCGTACGTGCTATCAGCAGCAACGGCACGTCGGTGGCATGTGCATGGATGCGTCCATGCCATTATTCCATGGTGCCGTGCACGTCAACCCACTCACGATGGCTCACTTTCAAATCCAAATCTAGGATGTCAAGCTCCATGTAGCTGCGAATTTCAGACCACAAATTGCTACCAGATCCATCCCGTGATCGATGTTGACTGACTGAAAAGTGGCGAACTGCTGGAATCCATCCGCTAGCACACGAGCCTTGGTGAACCACACTTGTCTTTTCTTCTAGCGTCTGCCTTGCACCTTGCACTCGTTTTCTCCTTCTCTTTATCTGAATCCGAGAATTTGACACGTACTCGAGTACTACTCCAGTAGAGAGTGCATGCACATCAATATTATTTCTTTTCTCACTTCTCAACTAGGATTTGGAGGGCTCACTTCCAAATCTAAGAGACCCGTACGTCAAGCTCCATGCATGCAGCTGCGAATTTCAGACCACAAATTGCTACTACCAGATCGATCCAGCTGATATTGACTGACTGAAAAGTGGCTACTGGAATCCATCCGCTAATACCCAACAAACTCTGAACACCCCGCAACGCTCGGAGCCGAAGCCGCGACCCTTTCTTCCACTGTCGATCGATCTCCTGCTGCCACAACACACGATCGAGTGGATCGATGGATGGATCCCTTTTAATAGGCATGCATCGCCCAGCAAACTGGTAACTAATAATGGCATATATTGCCAGCTCCTGCGGCCTCCCCTATTCCTACGACAGCGCCAGGCCCAACGTAACCCTCCACCGACGCCCCCGTCCTCGCTAGGCAGCTCCGTCGCCATTGCCGCCGGGCGCGCGCGCAGGCAGGCGCAGCTAGCAATGACCTCCTCCTCCGCCGCCTCCTCCTCCCACCTCCATATTACCATCACCAACAACGCCTCCTCCACCATCACCACCAACACCAACAATAACACCAAGTCGCACCACTCCAGCAGCGTCTCCCCTCGCAGCGGCAGCGGCGGCTCCGGCTCCGGCGGTGGGGGTGGGGGTGGGGGTGGCACGACCAACCAGGCCTGCGCGGCGTGCAAGTACCAGCGGCGCAAGTGCAACCCCGACTGCCCCCTCGCGCCCTACTTCCCCGCCGACCAGCAGCGCCGGTTCCTCAACGCGCACCGCCTCTTCGGCGTCAGCAACATCCTCAAGACGCTGCGCCGGCTCAAGCCGGAGCTGTGCGACTCGGCCATGCAGACGCTCATCTACCAGGCGGAGATGCGCGCCATGGACCCCGTCGGCGGCTGCTGCCGCATGATCATCGACCTCGAGCACACCAGCGAGCTCCTCTCGGCCGAGCTCGCCGCCCTGCAACAGCACCTCGACATGTGCCGCCAGGCCGCCGCGTCCGGCGTGGCCGGCGGGGACGTCATGGACGGCCCGTGCGCTGACCTGGAGGTCACCTCCTCGAACCACCAGCAGGAGCAGCTGCTCCTCCACGCCGACCAAGATCATCATCAGGCGCTCTACGTCGGCCAAGAAGGCGCCGACCCCGTGATACAGAACGGCGCCGATCACGACGACAGCCGGCAACCGCAGTATCACGGCGGACAGCAGCAGCAGCAACAGCAGCTGTACGACTATTTCTACTACGAGGCAACCGGTGCCGGCAGCGATGAGGCCGGGAGAAAGCCCAGTGGCAGCGGCGTCGACATTAACGTCGACGTCATGCAGCATTTCGATTACGACTCCAGCTGCGAGGTTGATGATCATCACAAGGTGGATCAACTGGAGCCGATGATCTCGTCCAGCCTCGACGAGCACTACCAGATCGGACAGAAGGAGTACGAGATGAAGGTGGCGTCGTTCGTCGATGTGTTGGACGTCAGGCCGGAGCTGCAGGCGGTGGACGGGAACGCGGACATCGGCGTCAAGGAGGAGCTTCAGGAGGAGGATCCCAAGAATAACGACGACATCGCACTACGTAAAGCAGCACACATGGCGGCTGAGTCATCACATTGCAGGCTAGGGTTAGGCTTTTAAGTACATCTCTCTAATGCGGCATCAACCCATTCATGTTTGCTTAACTTGTTTTGATAGAGAGAGAGAGAGAGGCTGTAGAAAGTATAATATTGTTCTTTCTTTTTTCAAATGAGTCGCGGCTCTATAGTCTATATTAATCAACACCAGTATTACAGGAAATCGCCCAAACAAAAAGAATGGCCGTGACTAGACTTTTAAATTTGGGTCAGTCAATCATTTTCGAACGTCTGATGAATATCCAACGGCATCTGCCTTTCTTCTTCCTTCAGCTGGCCTTCTTCTTCCCGAGCTGCCGCATGGGCTGCCGTCCGAACCATCTGCGACCACCACCCACGGCCGGCGGCGCTCCCGCGCAGCCTAGCCGCCCCGTCCTCCCCGTAACCGCCCAACCATCGCCCTCGGCCATCCCTCTAGCCTAGCTCGCGTATGGGTTTTTCCTCCGACGAAGTTGCACCACAGCCGTCCTGCGGCCCCCGCCACCTCCGTTCTTCTGCCCCACCACCACCCCTAAGATAGATGGTGGGGCAGCCCCTGCCGGCGAGCTCCTTCCTCCCCTCCGGCCTTTCTCCGGCGAATTTCTTTGGGAATCTCAAAATCGACCATCCCATTAGCTAAAGTCAGTTAATACCGATTAGCTAATGTGAAAAAGAGTATATAATCCACTCCTTAGAGAATTATCCTCTCCATCCCATACATGCCCAAGACAGTGGCGGAGCCAGGAATTTGCTGTTGGGTATTCTTTTAAAAAAATGTCAATGCAGTACAATAGAACAATAAATATACAGCAAGATGATAACATCAATGACTCAATGACCATACATTGATAATAGTAGCGAAATATCATTGTGGCAATAACTCTAACAATTAAGAAGATTACAAATAACAAAGGAAATTACAATATAACTTTACGATCCCCTTTTTGGAAGAGTTTGATGACATCCTCATCTTTCACTTGCCTGAAGAATTCTCTCTCAACGAATGTAACCAAGAAATCATTCAAATATTCATCACCCATTTTGTTTCTTAGTGAATTCTTCACGTATTTCATCGAGGAAAATATCCTCTCAATGCTAGCAGTGGCTACCGGAAGAATGAGAACCAACTTAAGAAGTTTGTAAACAATATAATATTGTTCATTCTTTCTTGTCTCAACCATCAAAACTGAAAGCTCACATAGATTCTTCAACTTGCTAAACCTTTTATCCTTACGCACATGAGAAATGAACATGCTTAATTGCCATGGAAGTCTTGACAATTCATCGTTTGTGAAATCCTTAGCATAAAACTTTCGAGCAAGCCTAACCAAGTTCTCTTTATCATAAGCAACAAATGAATCATGTGGACTTAATGCTGCCATGCAAGTAAGTAGTTCAGTGTTTACCTCATCATCAAATCTTGCATTCAGCTCTTGAAGTTGCCTATCAATAACACCCACAAACATTTCAACCTTGAAGCGTTGGTAATTCTTTGCGCCATTGAAGCACTCTCTTCTTGGTCTCCCAGTAGGATAGTAAGGAGCCTCCATGTCAACAACTTTGATCTTGTGCTTTACACAAAAAGAAGTGACATTTTGAAGAAAATCATTCCACCCTTCATCTTCTCGCAAGCATTGCAAGTGCAGCTTTGTGAGGTCAACAATCTCCATGGCATTAACAATATCTTGATCTTTCTTTTGCAAAGCTCTACTCAAGTCATCGGTGTATTCAAATATTTCTTGCATCAAGTGTGCCATGAAAACAAATTCAAATGTCCGAAATGATGTCAACATAGTCATTGCTACTACCGCCTCTGTGCCGTTATACTCTTTTGCAATCTTGATGAGAACACGCCTTATTGCGGGATACATGGAGATAACATGGTTGATAGTCTTGTAGTGAGAGCCCCAACAAGGATCACATGGTCTTCCAATACCCATTTCTTGATTCAAACCCGTCCCGGTTTCTACTTCTTCCAACTCTAAGGCAGCAATAAGTTCCTCAGCTTGAGCTATTCGAAGCATTCTCATCTTTTTAAAATAATAGCCTAGAACATTTAGCAAACATGCCAGCTATTGAAAAAACCAATTACAATCACCACTCTCCTTTGCAACAGCAACACGAGTTAATTGTAGTTGATGGGCAAAGCAATGGACATAATAGGCATAAGGAGACTCATCCATAATTAGTTTCTTCAGGCCATTAGCATTACCTTTCGTATTACTATCCCCATCATATCCTTGCCCACGGACCATTGCAAAGCTCAAATTGTATGTCATAAGCATGTCCTCAATTGCACTTTAAGTGTCAAAGAGGAAGTGTCTTCAACATGGGCAAGACCAAGAAATCTCACAACTGCCCTTCCTTTCTTATCCACATAACGCAAGCAAACAGCTAGTTGTTCATTCTGGTACATATCACTTGACTCATCTGCAAGTACTGCAAAATGTCCACCATCAAGATCTTCAATGAGTAGTTTAGTAGTCAGTTGGGCACAACACTTGATCAACTCTTGTTGTATATCAAAATGGATACTGTTGAAAACAAAAAAGAGGTAAATACACTGGGAGTCATAGAACTTGCACGCGACGGTCAGTTTGATGCATAAACTTGCAAAATACATGTTTCTGATCATCTAACTTGTCCTCTCGTTCATATACAGTGCTTTCTACCATATTCGACCGCATCCCGCACACACGTTGCGGGGGAATCCACGTGCTCTTTCCCGCAAAAAAAATTTAATCCATGTGCACTGTTTTTTCTTCAGAAAGCACCCTTACATTTTATTTATTTACACAGAAAATCATCAAATAAAATTAAAAATGATAGCGCGGGGGTGACATTTGAAAGCATGACCTGTTGCAATATGAATCAAATAGGTAACCACTGGACCAACTCATATTTGTCATTTAAATAGCACAGTTAACTTTATATATAATATGACCCGCAAAAAAAATTTATATATAATATGGACAGTACAAATTAAAATAGAAATCAAAATGGAAAAAAGGGTGTGCAAGAAAGGAGAAGCCCAGTTGACCTCCTGATAAGTCGTTACGTGTATGAGAGCCAACCATCCGGCCACAATGATACCTCACGGGATGAACACAATTTATCTTTTGCATTCTACTTTCTTTTTTCTATGTAAAAAAAACAACTTATATTCTAGATAAACTTGTTGGTCAAACCAACCAAATTTCTTTTTGAATTTGAATAATTTTAAATTTATAAATCTAGATAAAAGGTAGTGAAGAATGAAAGTATGTAACATCCAACAATTAACATATTTTGTGAATGTTAATGAGCAAGTGTAACATCCAACCATCATCCTATAACATCCAACAATTAACATATTTTGTGAATGTTAACGAGCAAGTGGTGACATTTTATTCCTCACACTAGTAGAAAAACACCTAATAGTCCCGGTTCGTAAGGGCCTTTAGTCCCGGTTCATGAACCGGGACTAATGGGTCGTTACTAATACCTCCATCCATTAGTCCCGGTTCAAACACGAACCGGGACAGATGGGCCTCCACGTGGCCGGTCCGCCGAGCCCAGTCAGGGGGGCCTTTGGTCCCGGTTGGTGGCTCCAACCGGGACCAAAAGTTCATGTTTTTTTTACAAATGTGGCTGCTTTAGGGGTTTTGGGGGTTATTTTTAGGTTGTTATTAGCTAGCTAATAGAGAATCTCTCTTATATCAACGTTGCTGCTATGTTCATTTCACCCGCTGATATAACATGCTCATGCATGCGCAATATCATACATCATCATATATAATAACAAGTCCTATGCATTATCATACAACTTCTACTCGTTATTAATAATAAGTCATACGATCATCCTCATAGTCATCGAACCCAACTCTACATAATTGTTCTTAGCACATGATCATCAGTATCAGGTAGGACCTAAACACCCTTAAGGTAAAATAGCATAAAACAATATAGACCCTGACTCTCCATTATGAAGAATGGCGATCATCCTATCTCCAATTCTTGCCCTTCGCTGCTTGTTGCTTCCAAGAAGCTCCTTACGACTGTCCGTACATTTTTTTTCCATTCTTTGATTGTTATGTCTCCACTTCTTTTAGAAACCCGGTATGGACAGTTGAGATTCGTAGGACGACCTGCTTGTATGTTCAAAACATGAAGGCTACCATGCGTATACATCAGATGAGGCACACAATCATTCAGGATTATCTGTTGAAAAACATAGTAATAACTTCTTAGTTAGCAATGATATACTAGTTTTAGAAGTGTGCAAAAAGATCACGGATGTCGTAATAGTAAAAAAATCTTACCAGGGTATCTCCATCGTAGTTACCATAGTTCAACACGTGCACTAGTGGCACGTATTGACCATAATGTTGAGGAGTTTGATTGTAGATATTGTAATTTTCAAGATCAGTACAAAATGTGACCAGATGAGTTTTCTCCTGATAAGTTAATTCGGAGCCTTCGGTGTAGTAGGTTCTGTCTACCATCTTCCGCACATTCTTTGAAGAACGAAAATAAGCTGTCAATAGAGATAAGTTGTCAACTATTTTGAAATAAACAATATAAATTCTTTAATAACTATATTAAGCTCACATGGGGGTAGAATTGGAGGTGTATCCACAAGGACCCAAATCGAAGGTCTCTCTTGCTCGATTGTAGGATCACCAAGATCCATGATGACAAACATAACCTCATCAAGACCATACATCTTGCAAAGTGCTTCCCAATTTTTGCAACCAAAATGGGTTACACTCTGAGCATTGTACAGCTTTACTTGAAAATCCACACCATGATGGGTACTTAGGATATTTTTTTTGGTTTCGAAACTTTCATGGTCTTCAAAACCCATCCTCTCCAAGACATAGCGTCTTGCAAAGCATGGGATAAGCTAGCCGAATTGGAAAAGATGAAAAATATTGTCATTATTAAAATAGTTGAAGTCACGAGTAATTACGAAAAAAAACTATTGTCGTCGGTTGCGTACCGTATGAACATCGAAGGTCTCCTCGAGCTTAATGCTGAAGCGACGATCTTCGTCGAGCTCAATGAACCTGTCGCAGATACCTCAGTCGTCCTGGCACCAGTCGCACTCCCCCGGGCGATTTTCGTCGTCCGAGTATGACATTTCCGGCCTATGTTCATAATTCAAATATTAAACTAGATTATTAATCACGGGTTGACTATCGGTGATGTACGTAGCTCCTCCTTTCATTCCCGAGTGCATTATTACATCAAATTGTCTAGCACACGGGAATGAAGGAGAACTTATCCAATATGAGCATTCAATAAACAAAACCAAATCATAAAATAAGCAAAACCAAATCCTACAATAGTATAAAGTAGTATTCAAATTAGCATGCATTCAATAATTATAAGCAAAAGCACATCATCTCTTGGTGTCCGTACATCATCGAATATTATCACTAATATAGCATCACTACAACTAGAACCGTAGCGCCCGACGGGTATCGACGCGGGCGGTGGACACCGAAAGATAAGGAACCATCACAGATCATAGCTCCAGTGAGATCCCTGAAGAACCTGCCAGGTATTGTCGAACCTGCCCTCCAATGCAACCATGTAGTGACGGACGTGCTCGTCCTCCTCGCTGACACGATGACGTACCACGTCCGCGGTGTCCGGAAGCCTCGGCACCGTCACTGGCCCACGCGACCGCCACCAAACAAGGATCGGGTCAACAATGGGATGCCTCCTCACCAACCTACGTCCCCCGGAAGGTAGCACCTCCCAATACCAGCCCGGCGGAGCCCAGTCCCGAACATGGCCCTGATCAAGCAAGCCTCCACTGCCGAGTCGACGACGACGAGGATGCGGGATAGGCATCGCCGACGTCGATGCGGGAACTACTTCTATATATAGTTAAATAAAGTAGTTTTATTAATTAAATCAACTAGCTAGTTCAACTACTAAACACTTACTATAAATAAATAAAGTAGTACTTACTAAAAACAAACCACTTGTATATATAGTAAAATAAAGTAGTTTATTAAATCAACTAGCTAGTTCAACAATTAATTATATTAAACACTTTCTCTTCTTATTTTTTTTCATTTTTCTAACTAGTATTTTCTAACTAGTTTTTTTCTAAAAATAAAGTAGTTTCATTTTTCTAACTAGTATTTTTCTAACTAATCTAACAAAAATCATAAAAAAATCTAACAAAATCTAACCAAAAAAATCTACTAACAGAAAAAAAAAATCTAACATAATAT
>NC_041385.1:819326988-819391997 GCF_002162155.2 Triticum dicoccoides
ACATATCTAAATTACACCACATCTAATCTAACAAATAAATCTATGAACTAACAAAAAAATCTAAACAAAATCTAACAAAAAAATCTACTAACAGAAAAAAAATCTAACATAATATGAATAAATTAATTACACAATCTAAATTACACAATATGAACTACATATCTAAATTACACCACATCTAATCTAACAAATAAATCTATGAACTAACAAGAAAATCTAAACAAAATCTAACAAAAAAAATCTACTAACAGAAAAAAAATCTAACATAATATGAAAAAATTAATTACACAATCTAAATTACACAGTATGAACTAAAAATCTAAATTACACCACTTCTAATCTAACAATTAAATCTATGAACTAACAAAAAATCTAAACAAAATCTAACAAAAGGCTGGCATTGGTACCGGTTGGTGGCACCAACCGGTACCAAAGAGGGGCATTGGTACCGGTTGGCTCCACCAACGGGTACCAATGGACCCGTCTAATTTTTTATTTTCTGCAACTGTTTTTTAGTGAATTCTTTCTGAAGCTGTTTTTTTAGTCCCACCTCGCCAAGGGAGAGGCACTCGCAGCTGTTTATAAGCCCTGAGTGCAGAGACGATGAAGAAGAGGCTCAATGCTTACCTGCACGTTGGTTAGCTTCAAGCCTTGAGGAATATGGTAGACTGCACAGAGCTATGTGCAGTGCAGTTGACACTATTCCGAAAGGCTTGAAGCAAATTAACGAGCATTGCGCCTCTTTTTTATTTTTAATGACCTATTTTTAATAGTTCTGATTAACTTAACTAAAAAATGAGCATAGATGCTTATTTTTAATGACTTATTACAACTCAGAAATAAAAAGAAAAAAATAAATATAGCAGAAAAGAAAAAAAAACTATATAACAAACTACTCAGAAATAAATAGAAGCAAAAATAGTTGTGATTAACTTTACTAAAAAAATGAGCTTAGATGCTTATTTTTAATGACTTGTTACAATTCAGAAATAAATAGAAGAAAAAATAGTTGTGATTAATGAACTAAAAAATGAGCATAGATGCTTATTTTTAATAACTTATTACAATTCAGAAATAAATAGAAGAAAAAATAGTTGTGATTAACTTAACTAAAAAATGAGCATGGATGCTTATTTTTAATGACTTATTACAACTCAGAAATAAAAAGAAAAAAAATAAATATAGCAGAAAAGAAAAAACTATATAAAAAACTACTCAGAAATGAGCATAGATGCGCTTATAGACAAAATTGGACCTAAATTCATAATAAATTTCTACTAACTTCAGAGAAATTCAATATGAATTTAGGTCAAATTTCCTGTATAAGGGCATCTATTTTCACTTTGAGAGCATCTCAACAAGGCAAACAGGGAGGGGCTTATAAACCGGTGTGAGCCCCCTTCGATTGGCGAGGTGGGACTAAACTCTGGCCGCAACAAGGACCAACACTTTGGTCCCGGTTGGTGGTATGAACCGGGACTAAAGGGAAGCCTTTGGTCCCGGTTCGAGCCACCAACTGGGACCAATGATGGTGGCCCAGGAGCGAGGCGCATTGGTCCCGGTTCGTCCCACCAACCGGAACTAATAGGCCCAGACGAACCGGGACCAATGGCCCACGTGGCCCGGCCGGCCCCCGGGGCTAACGAATCGGGTTCAATGCCCCCATTGCTCCCGGTTCTGGAGTGAACCGGGACTAATGGGCTGACCTGGCCTGGACCATTGCCCCCTTTTCTACTAGTGTCAGCACCACCACGGACAAATTCCAGGATAGGTCATTTGTGTCAAAGATTATGCTAAAACACTATGGTCTCTTTAATCAACACCCTTTTTACATCAGACATGCCTAGTGCTCACTTACGAAACCACATGGCATCTCACTCACGCAAGCATATTGCCACTGCTGCTCATCCTTGCTAATTCCTCCTCCCAAAGCTGCTTAAGAACACAAAGAACAGATTGCATCTTCATGTACGGATGCGGTTAACCAGCCACATTGTTTAATCACTGAGCCATCTCTCTTGTCGACATATGTTGTAGAGCACTCTTGCGATTGGAATTAAGCTCCATCTCCTTTTGGGTGCCTATTAGCGGTCTGAGAATAATCACATAAACACATTTGCATGAGAAACAACCCCAGTGTTTCCAAATAATGAAGGAAAACACATTAACATAAATTATACTGTATCTGACTAGGATATGCCATAACTATACAGCAGAAGCAAAAGCTAAAACACATTTGTTATAGCATCATGCTAGATATAACACAGCAATCAAAAGGTAATCAGCTAATTGTCCAAATCCTAACCAATGAAGACACACCTGGCCCCCCCCCCTCCAGATCTGGCCGCACACATACCTGTGCCGGATCTAACATGCTCCTTCCCCGCCGGCGTTCCCTTCGTTGGAGCCTTGGAGGTGAGGCTGGGTACCTGCGTGGGTAGGGGTGGGGGCGATAGGAACGAGGACGACAGAGAGCGAGGGGTGACGATGGCAATAATGGATGAGAGAGTAGCGCACGATGTGCCTTACATGTATGCGTAGGTGTATCCCAGACCGTATATGAAACACTAGGCCGGCACTAGCCTGCCAACGGCCCGACGGATTCCAGATCCCCAAACCCATTCCAACGCCGAGGATACCGGCCTGCCTGGTGCTCGGCCTCTGAAAATCCGCACTCGGGATCCAGCGGGCTACTATGCTTACTTTGGAGGGCTTTTTGTACGAAGTTAAGAAAATGAGGCTGTTTTTGCAGAAAAAACATCACATGCACTGCGCTTCGGCCGCTACCAGTCACTGACGGTGGGCCTGACCACAATGACATACGAGATCCCCGTAGGCAGCAAACACACCTTCATACGAGATCCCTAAAAAAACCTGCATACAAGAAATGTGATCTTATTTCCACATCCCCGCAAGTTAGATGACTACAAACACGTATTTTGCAAGTTTAAACATCAAACTGACCGTCCCACGCAAGTTCTAAGACTGCCAGTATATTTACTTCAAACAAAAATGAAGTGAATAGGGCATAGACACAAAGACTGTCAGTGATGGCGCCGTGCTCGATTAGGGATTGGGGGTTTTTCTCGCGTGCTGCCACGCTCGATGTAGTAGTATTATAGAAGTTGGGCCATCTGGGCCATTGTACACATTGTGTGTTCGTTGGTCTAGAAAGCACGCATGTGCTCATATTCAAACGGAAAATTCCGTTTTTACCAAAACGGAAAATTGCTTTTCCACGTTTGTTCCACCAAAAAACATTGTCATTTTTTATTTTTGCAAAAAAAAGTATGTTTTCATTTTCGTTTTGTAAATTTCCATTTTCAGTTCCACTTTTCCTCTCGACTTCCATTTCTCTGCCAGAAAAGCGAAATGTTTTCGCCCCATTTTCATCCCTATTTACCGAGCTCCCTCTCGTACCTACTCGGCGACATATTTAGGAATTTTTTTTTGCCATGACAGTAAATGTATGCCGAGCTCCTTTCTGCTGCAACTCGGCATAGTTCTTTGGATGTACTCAGGTCTAGCCACGAGTCTTTTTCCCTGAGAACCCGATATCTCAGGAAAGAGCTGGCAATGCCAACGTAGCGCAGGCTAAATATTAATAGAAGTTAGAGCATATTAAAAAAAGAAATGACATGCTAACGAACCTCCAAGCATCCAATAATCATGAGAAATGGCTCCTTCATGCCTTTTTTGATGCAAAATCATTAATATTAGTGTCAAGATCAATGTTGTCCAACACATCCTTCTCAATACAACATATTGCCAATCCTTTCAATCTTTCTTGACATAGTTAATCACAAATAATTTTCCATTAGCTTCAATTTTGAAAAAACCCCACTAGTAGAAAACAGGGCTAACGTTCGGGCCTGGCCAGCCCATTAGTCCCGGTTCTTCAAGAACCGGGACCCATGGGGGGTATTAGACCCGGTTCGTGAGCCCAGGGGGCCGGCCGGGGCCTCGTGGGCATTGGTCCGGTTCGTTTGGAACCATTTATCCCGGTTCAAGCCACGAACTGGGACCAATGGTCCTCGCTCCTGGCCCACAACCATTGGTCCCAGTTCGTGGCTTGAACCGAGACAGCAGGGGGAGCTTTAGTCCTGGTTCATGCCACGAACCGGGACAAATAAGTTGCCTATATATGCCGCCGTGGCAGAGCCGTCCACAGTGCTCTGTTTTTTCAATCCGGCGAGGAGAGGGCATTTGGGTGCTCTAGTTCACCTCCTATGCACATGAGGTGTCCGATGAAATGTCCGAGCCACACTAGTTAAGCTTTCTCCTCTCGAAGCTCGACCTTGGAGCTCCATTTTTTTAGATTTGTCTAGATTTAGGGGTCTGTCACGCCCCGTACCCGTTTTCTCCGCCGTTGATCGCCCGCGCCAATCTCGTTGCCGGCACCACCGTGGTGAGCCTCTTGTTCTTATCTTCTTTCTTATACTTGTCTGATTTTCTTACTTTAGATAGGTATTTGTCTGATTTTCTTAATTTTGACACACATAATTATATGTAATGCACGCAGATGAACCGGCAATGGATGTATGGTGACAGACACACCTCCGAGTACATTAAGGGCTTGCATATTTTTCTTGAAGTGACTGAGGCAAACAAGCAGAATGGTTTTATGTGTTGTCCATGCACTAAATGTGGGAATACGAAGTCTTACTCTGACCGGAAAATCCTTCACACCCACCTGCTTTACAAGGGTTTCATGCCACACTATAATGTTTGGACGAGGCACGGAGAAATAGGGGTTATGATGGAAGACGGCGAAGAAGAAGAGGACGATGACAACTATGTGCCCCCTGAATACGCTGATGCTGCAACGGGGGGAGCTGCTGAAGATCAAGAGAAACCAGACGATGTCCCCGATGATGCTGCAACGGGGGAAGCTGCTGAAGATCAAGAAGAACCAGACGATGTGCCCGATGATGATCTCCGCCGGGTCATTGTCGATGCAAGGACGCAATGCGAAAGTCAAAAGGAGAAGCTGAAGTTCGATCGCATGTTAGAGGATCACAAAAAAAAGTTGTACCCCAATTGTGAAGATGGCAACACAAAGCTGGGTACCGTACTGGAATTGCTGCAGTGGAAGGCAGAGAATGTTGTGCCTCACAAAGGATTTGAGAAGCTACTGAAAATATTGAAGAAGAAGCTTCCAAAAGATAATGAATTGCCCGACAGTACGTACGCAGCAAAGAAGGTCGTATGCCCTCTAGGATTGGAGGTGCAGAAGATACATGCATGCCCTAATGACTGCATCCTCTACCGCGGTGCGTACGAGGATTTGAACGCATGCCCGGTATGCGGTGCATTGCGGTATAAGATCAGACGAGATGACCCTGGTGATGTTGACGGCGAGCCCCGCAGGAAGAGAGTTCCTGCGAAGGTGATGTGGTATGCTCCTATAATACCACGGTTGAAATGACTATTCAGAAACAAAGAGCATGCCAAGTTGATGCGATGGCACAGTGAGGACCGTAAGAAAGACGGGAAGTTGAGAGCACCCGCTGACGGGTCACAGTGGAGAAAAATCGAGAACGAGTACTGGGCTGAGTTTGCACATGACCCAAGGAACGTATGGTTTGGTTTAAGCGCGGATGGCATTAATCCTTTCGGGGAGCAGAGCAGCAATTACAAAACCTGGCCCGTGACTCTATGTATGTATAACCTTCCTCCTTGGATGTGCATGAAGCGGAAGTTCATTATGATGCCAGTTCTCATCCTAGGCCCTAAGCAACCTGGCAAGGACATTGATGTGTACCTAAGGCCATTAGTTGAAGAACTTTTACAGCTGTGGAATGGAAATGGTGTATGTGCGTGGGATGAGCACAAACAGGAGGAATTTAACCTGCACGCTTTGTTGTTTGTAACCATCAACGATTGGCCCGCTCTCAGTAACCTTTCAGGACAGACAAACAAGGGATACCATGCATGCACGCACTGTTTAGCTGACACCGAAAATATATACCTGGGAAGCTGCAGGAAGAATGTGTACCTGGTTCATCGTCGATTTCTTCCGACCAACCATCAATGTTGAAAGAAAGGCAAGCATTTCAAAGGCGAGGCAGATCACCGGAAGAAGCCCTCCATGCGTACCGGTGATCATGTACTTGCTATGGTCAATGATTTACACGTAATCTTTGGAAAGGGTCCTGGTGGACTAGCTATTCCGAGTGACGCTGGGGGACACGCACCCATGTGGAAGAAGAAATCTATATTTTGGGACGTACCCTACTGGAAAGACCTAGAGGTCCGCTCTTCGATCGACGTGATGCACGTGACGAAGAACCTTTGCGTGAACCTGCTAGGCTTCTTGGGCGTGTATGGGAAGACAAAAGATACGGCTAAGGCACGGGAGGATCTGCAACGTTTGCACGAAAAAGACGGCATGCCTCCAAAGCAGTATGAAGGTCCTGCCAGCTACGCTCTTACCAAAGAAGAGAAGGAAATCTTCTTTGAATGCCTGCTTAGTATGAAGGTCACGACTGGCTTCTCGTCGAATATAAAGGGAATAATAAATATGGTAGAGAAAAAGTTTCAGATCCTAAAGTCTCATGACTGCCACGTGATTATGACGCAACTGCTTCCGGTTGCATTGAGGGGGCTTCTACTGAAAAACGTCCGATTAGCCATTGTGAAGCTATGTGCATTCATCAATGCAATCTCTCAGAAGGTGATCGATCCAGAAATCATACTAAGGCTAAGGAGTGATGTGGTGCAATGTCTTGTCAATTTCGAGCTGGTATTCCCACCATCCTTCTTCAATATCATGACGCACGTCCTAGTTCATCTAGTTGACGAGATTTTCATTCTGGGCCCCGTATTTCTACACAATATGTACCCCTTTGAGAGGTTCATGGGAGTCCTAAAGAAATATGTCCGTAACCGCGCTAGGCCGGAAGGAAGCATCTCCATGGGCCATCAAACAGAGGATGTCAATGGGTTTTGTGTTGACTGAAGGAAATATGCCCTAGAGGCAATAATAAAATTATTATTTATTTCCTTATTTCATGATAAATGTTTATTATTCATGCTAGAATTGTATTAACTGGAAACATAATACATGTGTGAATACATAGACAAACATAATGTCACTAGTATGCCTCTACTTGACTAGCTCGTTAATCAAAGATGGTTAAGTTTCCTAACCATAGACATGAGTTGTTATTTGATTAACGGGATCACATCATGAGGAGAATGATGTGATTGACTTGACCCATTCCGTTAGCTTAGCACTTGATCGTTTAGTATGTTGCTATTGCTTTCTTCATGACTTATACATGTTCCTATAACTATGAGATTATGCAACTCCCGTTTACCGGAGGAACACTTTATGTGCTACCAAACGTCACAATGTAACTGGGTGATTATAAAGGAACTCTACAGTTGTATCCAAAGGTACATGTTGAGTTGGCGTATTTTGAAATTAGGATTTGTCACTCCGATTGTCGGGGAGGTATCTCTAGACCCTCTCGGTAATGCACATCACTATAAGCCTTGCAATCAATGTGACAAATGAGTTAGTTGCGGGATGATGTATTGCGGAACGAGTAAAGAGACTTGCCGGTAATGAGATTGAACTAGGTATTGAGATACCGACGATCAAATCTCGGGCAAGTAACATACCGATGACAAAGGGAACAACGTATGTCGTTATGCGGTTTAACCGATAAAGATCTTCGTAGAATATGTGGGAGCCAATATGAGCATCCAGGTTCAGCTATTGGTTATTGACCGGAAATGTGTTTCGGTCATGTCTACATTGTTCTCGAACCCGTAGGGTCGCACGCTTAAAGTTAGATGACAGTTATATTATGAGTTTATATGTTTTGATGTACCGAAGGTAGTTCGGAGTCCCGGATGAGATCGGGGACATGACGAAGAGTCTCGAAATGGTCGAGACATAAAGATCGATATATTGGATGACTATATTCGGACATCGGAAAGGTTCCGAGTGGTTCGGGTATTTTTGGGAGTACCGGGGAGTTACGGGAATGGGGGAAGAAGTATATGGGCCTTATTGGGCTTTAGGGGAGAGAGAGAGGCAGCCCCATCCCCCAATGACTAGTCTGAATTGGACTAGGGGGAGGTGCGGCGCCCCCTCCTTCCTTCTCTTCCCTCCCCCCTTCCTTGTCTCCTACTCCTACTACTTGGAAGGGGAGGAATCCTACTCCCGGTGGGAGTAGGACTCCTCCAGGGCACGCCATAGGGGTCGGCATCTCCCCCTCCTCTCCTCCTTTATATACGGAGGAAGGGGGCACCCCATAGAGACAACAATTGATCTCTTGATCTCTTAGCCGTGTGCGGTGCCCCCTTCCACCATAGTCCTCCTCGATAATATTGTAGCGGTGCTTAGGCGAAGCCCTGCGATGGTAGAACATCAAGGTCGTCACCACGCCGTCGTGCTGATGGAACTCTTCCCCGACATTCTGGTGGATCGGAGTACGGGGATCGTCATCGAGCTGAACGTGTGCTAAAACTCGGAAGTGCCGTAGTTTCGGTGCTTGATCGGTCGGGCCGTGAAGACGTACGACTACATCAACCGCGTTGTTCTAACGCTTCCGCTTTCGGTCTACGAGGCTACGTGGACAACATTCTCCCCTCTCGTTGCTATGCATCACGATGATCTTGCGTGTGCGTAGGAATTTTTTTGAAATTACTATGTTACCCAACAGTGTCATCCGAGCCTAGGTTTTATGCGTAGATGTTATATGGACGAGTAGAACACAAGTGAGTTGTGGGCGATAGTCATATTGCTTACCAGCATGTCATACTTTGGTTCGGCGGTATTGTTGGATGAAGCGGCCCGGACCGACATTACGCGTACGCTTACGCGAGACTGGTTCTGCCGACGTGCTTTGCACATAGGTGGCTGGAGGGTGTCAGTTTCTCCAACTTTAGTTGAACCGAGTGTGGCTACGCCCGGTCCTTGAGAAGGTTAAAACAACACTAACTTGACAAACTATCGTTGTTGTTTTGATGCGTAGGTAAGAACGGTTCTTGCTCAGCCTGTAGCAGCCACGTAAAATTTGCAGCAACAAAGTAGAGGACGTCTAATTTGTTCTTGCAGGGCATGTTGTGATGTGATATGGTCAAGACGTGATGCTATATTTTATCGTATGAGATGATCATGTTTTGTAACCGAGTTATCGGCAACTGGCAGGAGCCATATGGTTGTCGCTTTATTGTATGAAATGTAAGTGTCCTGTAATTGCTTTACTTTATCACTAAACGGTAGCAATAGTCGTAGAAGCAATAGATGGCGAAACGACAACGATGCTATGATGGAGATCAAGGTGTCGCGCCGGTGACGATGGTGATCACGACGGTGCTTCGGAAATGGAGATCACAAGCACAAGATGATAATGGCCATATCATATCACATATATTGATTGCATATGATGTTTATCCTTTATGCATATTATCTTGCTTTGATTGACGGTAGCATTTTAAGATGATCTCTCACTTTTATCAAGAAGTGTTCTCCCTGAGTATGCATCGTTGCAAAAGTTCTTCGTGCTGAGACACCACGTGATGATTGGGTGTGATAGGCTCTACGTTCAAATACAACGGGTGCAAAACAGTTGCACACGCGGAATACTCAGGTTAAACTTGACGAGCCTAGCATATACAGATATGTCCTCGGAACACAGAGACTGAAAGGTCGAACGTGAATCATATAGTAGATATGATCAACATAGTGATGTCCATCATTGAAAACTACTCCATCTCACGTGATGATCGGACATGGTTTAGCTGATTTGGATCACATGATCACTTAGATGACTAGAGAGATGTCTGTCTAAGTGGGAGTTCTTAAGTAATATGATTAATTGAACTTTAATTTATCATGAACTTAGTCCTGGTAGTATTTTGCAAATTATGTTGTAGATAAATAGCTCGCGTTGTTACTTCCCTATGTTTTAATATGTGTTCCTAGAGAAAAGTAAGTTGAAAAATGTTAGTAGCAGTGATGCGGACTTGGTCCGTAATCTGAGGTTTATCCTCATTGTTGCACAAAATAATTATGTCCTTGATGCACCACTAGGTGACAGACCTATTGCAGGAGTAGGTGCAGACGTTATGAACGTTTGGCTAGCTCAATATGATGACTACTTGATAGTTTTGTGAACCATGCTTTATGGCTTAGAACCGGGACTACAAAAACGTTTTTGAAACGTCATGGAACATATAAGATGTTCCATGAGATGAAATTGATATTTCAGACTCATGCCCATGTCAAGAGGTATGAGACCTCTGACAAATACTTCGCCTAAAAGATGGAGGAGAATAGCTCAACTAGTGAGCAAGTGCTTAGATTGTCTGATTACTACAATCGCTTGAATCAAGTGGGAGTTAATCTTCCAGATAAGATAGTGACTGGCAGAGTTCTCTAGTCACCATCACCAAGTTAGTGGAACTTCGTGATGAACTATAATGAAAGGGATGAGGAAAATGATTCCCGAGCTCTTTGTGATGCTGAAATCGATGAAGGTAGAAATCAAGAAAGAGCATCAAGTGTTGATGATTGACAAGACCACTAGTTTCAAGAAAAGGGCAAAGGGAAAGAAAGGGAAACTTCAAGTAGAATGGCAAGCAAGTTGTCACTCCCGTGAAGAAGCCCAAAGCTGGATCAAAGCCTGAAACTAAGTGCTTCTACTGCAAAAGAAATGGTCACTGGAAGCGGAAATACCCTGAATATTTGGTGGATAAGTAGGATGGCAAAGTGAACAAGGGTATATTTGATATACAGGTTATTGATGTGTACCTTACCAGTGTTTATAGTAGCCCCTGGGTATTTGATACTTGTTCGGT
Source organism: Triticum dicoccoides (assembly GCF_002162155.2). Lineage (NCBI taxonomy): Eukaryota > Viridiplantae > Streptophyta > Magnoliopsida > Poales > Poaceae > Triticum > Triticum dicoccoides. The sequence continues at coordinate 819,337,807 of NC_041385.1, forward strand.
TGCTAAAATAATTACTAACCCGAAACAGGAGTTACAGAATAAACAGAGACTAGTTGAGGGTGAAGTGATGATGTGTGTTGGAAGTGGTTCCAAGATTGATATGATCATCATCGCACACACCCTATACTTTCGGGATTAGTGTTAAACCTAAATAAATGTTATTTGGTGTTTGCGTTGAGCATGAATATGATTTGATCATGTTTATTGCAAAACGGTTATTCCTTTAAAGTCAGAGAATAATTGTTGTTCTGTTTACATGAATAAAACCTTCAATGGTCATACACCCAATGAAAAGTTGATAATGATAGTGCAACTTATTTGTGGCACTGCCATTTGGGTCATATGGTGTAAAGCGTATGAAGAAACTCCATGCTGATGGGTTTTTGGAATCACTTGATTATGAATCATTTGATGCTTGCGAACCATGCCTTTTGGGCAAGATGACTAAAACTCCGTTCTTCAGAACAATGGAACGGGCTACTGATTTATTGGAAATAATACATACCGATGTATGCGATCCAATGAGTGTTGATGCTCGTGGCGAGTATTGTTATTTTCTGACCTTCACAGATGATTTGAGCGGATATGGGTATATCTACTTAATAAAACACAAGTCTGAAACATTTGAAATGTTCAAAGAATTTCAGAGTGAAGTGAAGAATCATCGTAACAAGAAAATAAAGTTTCTACGATCAGATCGTGGAGAAGAATATTTGAGTTACGAGTTTGGCCTTCATATAAAACAATGTGGAATAGTTTCACAGCTCATGCCACATGGAACACCTTAGCTTAATAGTGTGTCCGAACATCATAACCGTACTTTATTGGATATAGTGCAATCTATGATGTCTCTTATCGGTTTACCACTATCGTTTTGGGGTTATGCATTAGAGACAGTTGCATTCACTTTAAATAGGGCACCATCAAAATCCGTTGAGACGACGCCTTATGAACTGTGGTTTGGCAAGAAACCAAAGTTGTCGTTTCTTAAAGTTTGGGGCTGCGATGCTTAGGTGAAAAAGTTTCAACCTGATAAGCTCAAACCCAAATCAGAGAAGTGTGTCTTCATAGAATACCCAAAGGTAACTATTGGGTACACCTTCCATCACAGATCCGAAGGCAAGTTATTCGTTGCTAAGATGGATCCTTTCTAGAGAAGGAGTTTCTCTCGAAAGAAGTGACTGGGAGGAAAGTAGAGCTTGATAAGGTAATTGTACCTTCTCCCGAATTGGAAAGTACTTCATCCCATAAATTAGTTCTAGTGATTCCTACACCAATTAGTGAGTAAGCTAATGATGATGATCATGAAACTTCAGATCAAGTTACTACCAAAATTTGTAGATCTTCCAGATTAAGATCCGCACCAGAGTGGTACGGTAATCCTATTCTGAAGTCATGTTACTAGACCATGATAAACCTACGAACTATGAGGAAGCGATGATGAGCCCAGATTCCACGAAATGGCTTGAGGCCCTGAAATCTGAGATGGGTTCCATGTATGAGAACAAAGTATGGACTTTGGTGGAATTGCCAGATGATCGGCAAGCCACAGAAAATAAATGGATCTTCAAGAGCAAGATAAACGCTGATAGTAGTGTTACTATCTACAAAGCTCGACTTGTCGCAAAAGGTTTTTTGACAAGTTCAAGGTGTTGAATACGATGAGATTTTCTCACTCGTATCGATGCTTAAGTCTGTCCGAATCATGTTAGCAATTGCCGCTTTTTATGATTATGAAATATGGCAAATGGATGTCAAAACTGCATTCCTGAATGGATTTCTAGAAGAAGAGTTGTATATGATGCAACCAGAAGTTTTTGTCGATGCAAAAGGTGCTAACAAAATGTGCAAGCTCCAGCGATCCATCAATGGACTGGTGCAAGCATCTCGGAGTTGGAATATACACTTTGATAGTGTGATCAAAGCATATGGTTTTATACAGACTTTTGGAGAAGCTTGTATTTACAAGAAAGTGAGTGGGAGCTCTGTAGCATTTCTGATATTATATGTAGACGACATATTGTTGATTGGAAATGATATAGAATTTCTGGATAGCATAAAGGGATACTTGAATAAAACTTTTTCAATGAAAGACCTCGGTGAATCTGCTTACGCATTGACCATCAAGATCTTTATAGATAGATCAAGACACTTGATAAGATTTTTCAATGAGTACATACCTTGATAAGATTTTGAAGTAGTTCAAAATGGAACAGTCAAAGAAGAAGTTCTTGCCTGTGTTGCAAGGTGTGAAGTTGAGTAAGACTCAAAACCCGACCATGGCAGAAAATAGAAAGAGAATGAAAAGTCATTCCCTATGCCCCAGTCATAGGTTCTATAAAGTATGCTATGCTGTGTACCAGACCTATTGTATACCTTGCTTTGAGTTTGGCAAAGGAATACAATTTTGATCTAATAGTAGATCACTGGACAGCGGTCAAGAATATCCTTAGTGAGGACTAAGGAGATGTTTCTCGATTATGGAGGTGATAAAAGTGTTCGTCGTAAAAGTTACATCGGTGCAAACTTTTACACTAATCCAGATGACTCTAAGTCTCAATCTGGATACATATTGAAAGTGGGAGCAATTAGCTAGAGTAGCTCCGTGCAGAGCATTGAAGACATAGAATATTTGCAAAATACATACGCTTTGTATGTGATAGACCCGTTGACTAAACTTCTCTCACGAGCAAAACATGATCATACCTTAGTACTCTTTGGGTGTTAATCACATAGCAATGTGAACTAGATTATTGACTCTAGTAAACCCTTTGGGTGTTGGTCACATGACGATGTGAACTATGGGTGTTTATCATATACAGATATGAATATTGGTGTTAAATCACATGATGATGTGAACTAGATTATTGACTCTAGTGCAAGTGGGAGACTGAAGGAAATATGCCCTAGAGGCAATAATAAAATTATTATTTATTTCCTTATTTAATGATAAATGTTTATTATTCATGCTAGAATTGTATTAACCGGAAACATAATACATGTGTGAATACATAGACAAACATAATGTCACTAGTATGCCTCTACTTGACTAGCTCGTTAATCAAAGATGGTTAAGTTTCCTAACCATAGACATGAGTTGTTATTTGATTAACGGGATCACATCATTAGGAGAATGATGTGATTGACTTGAGCCATTCCGTTAGCTTAGCACTTGATCATTTAGTATGTTGCTATTGCTTTCTTCATGACTTATACATGTTCCTATAACTATGAGATTATGCAACTCCCGTTTACCGGAGGAACACTTTGTGTGCCACCAAACGTCACAACGTAACGAGGTGATCATAAAGGAGCTCTAAAGGTGTCTTCGAAGGTATATGTTGAGTTGGCGTATTTCGAGATTAGGTTTTGTCACTCCGATTGTCAGAGAGGTATCTCTGGGCCCTCTCGGTAATGCACATCACTATAAGCCTTGCAAGCAATGTGACTAATGAGTTAGTTGCGGGATGATGTATTACGGAACGAGTAAAGATACTTGCCAGTAACGAGATTGAACTAGGTATTGAGATACCGATGATCAAATCTCGGGCAAGTAACATACCGATGACAAAGGGAACAACGTAAGTTGTTATGCGGTTTGACCGATAAAGATCTTCGTTGAATATGTGGGACCAATATGAGCATCCAGGTTCCGCTAGTGGTTATTGACCGGAAATGTGTTTCGGTCATGTCTACATTGTTCTCGAACCCGTAGGGTCCGCACGCTTAAAGTTAGATGACAGTTATATTACGAGTTTATATGTTTTGATGTACTGAAGGTAGTTCGGAGTCCTGGATGAGATCGGGGATATGACGAGGAGTCTCAAAATGGTCGAGACGTAAAAATCGATATATTGGACGACTATATTCGGACATCGGAAAGGTTCCGAGTGGATCGGGTATTTTTCGGAGTACCGGGGAGTTACGGGAATACGGGGGAAGAAGTATATGGACCTTATTGGGCTTTAGGGGAGAGAGAGAGGCAGCCCCTCCCCCCAATGACTAGTCCGAATTGGACTAGGGGGAGGGGCGGCGCCCCCTCTTTCCTTCTCTTCCCTCTCCCCTTTCCTTGTCTCCTACTCCTACTACTTGGAAGGGGAGGAATCCTACTCCCGGTGGGAGTAGGACTCCTCCAGGGCGCGCCATAGGGGCCGACCCTCTCCCCCTCCTCTCCTCCTTTATATACGGAGGAGGGGGGCACCCCATAGAGAGAACAATTGATCTTTTGATCTCTTAGCCGTGTGCGGTGCCCCCCTCCACCATAGTCCTCCTCGATAATATTGTAGCGGTGCTTAGGCGAAGCCCTGCGACGGTAGAACATCAAGGTTGTCACCATGCCGTCGTGCTGAAGGAACTCTTCCTCGACATTCTACTGGATCGGAGTACGGGGATCGTCATCGAGCTGAACGTGTGCTAAAACTCGGAGGTGCCGTAGTTTCGTTGCTTGATCGGTCGGGCCGTGAAGACGTACGACTACATCAACCGCATTGTTCTAACGCTTCCGCTTTCGGTCTACGAGGGTACTTGGACAACACTATCCCCTCTCGTTGCTATGCATCACCATGATCTTGCGTGTGCGTAGGATTTTTTTTGAAATTACTACGTTACCCAACATTGACTTCATTCCTGACCTTAAGAAGATAGGTCTCCCTAAATCGCGGTATGAGGGAAGACTGACTGGAAAAGGCACGCTTGGAGGGGAGACAATAATATGCAAGGACGGATATTCTTGGTCTCAAGCACACTGCACAGTTCTATAGAACTCTACCTTGGTGACCCCTTTTGTCAATGAACACAAGAACAGTATGCGCTCCAAACACCCGGAGCAGTGCGACGACTGGATTACATGTGAACACATCAGGACTTTCAGCAGTTGGTTGGAAACATGTCTCAGAGATGAAAACACTATTTGTGATGAGCTGTACTCGTTGTCCAGGGGACCATCTTCGACTATTACGATTTGGAAAGGATACGAGATAAATGGGAATACATTTTACACGATCCCCCAAGATCAAAAGAGCACCAACCAAAACAGCGGTGTCCGCTTTGATGCAGCCACCAAGAGGGGAAAGGACACATATTATGGTTACATAGTGGACATATGGGAACTTGACTACGGAGTAGATTTTAAGGTCCCATTGTTTAAATGCAAATGGGTCAATCTTTCAAGAGGCGGGGTACAGGTAGACCCAAGTACGGAATAACAACAGTGGATCTGAACAATCTTGCACTACTAGGGAAAAGCCTAGCAGCAGCGCGGGTTTTAGGCCTATCAGTAGCGCGGGCAGGAGCGCTACTGATAAGGCGCTACAGCTAATGCTTAGCAATAGCGCGCCTGGATCCACGTTACTGCTAAATTGACTTAGTAGTAGCGCTTCTTCAGAACCGCGCTACTGGTAATTAGTAGTAGCGCTTCTACTTTCCCGCGCTAATACTACTATTTAGTATTTTATTTCTTTTTTATTTCATGTTGTATTCATACACCTTTACACAAGTTTTCATACAACAGGAATTTAGAGATTGTTTTTACATCATAATGAGTTATTACATCACGGGGTGAAAGAACCGTGGACTAGTTTCAAGTGGATGTCCATCCACTTGAAACTAATCCGCGGTTCTTGCACCCAATGATATAATAATATCATCATCATCATCATATCATTAACAACTTATCATCATAATACATCATTGTCATATAACACCTCCTCAAGATCATCGTTTTCATCAATGACATCACATAGCAAATTGGTCACTAGTCGTAATCACAAGTACTCCTCATTATCAACTCTAACACATTACCACATAATAAACATATTGTACCTCATAGGACCTACTACATTCGATTAAGACCTACTATATTTTCTAAGTTAAAATAGCAAAAAACAAGATAGCCCCTGACTCTCCATTATGGAGAATGGAGATTAGCCTGTCTCCAATTCTTTCCTTTCGCTGAATGTTACTTCCAAGAAACTCCTTGCGAATGTCCATACATTTCTTCCATTCTTTGATGATCATGTGTTCACCGGTTTTAGAAATCCGATATGCATAGGTGAGCTCCCTAGATTTACCTGGCATTATGTTCAGAACTGATAGGCGACCATTCAGAGACATCAGATGAGGCACACAATCCATCGGGAGTTTCTGTTGAAAAACATAATAATAACTTCGTAGTTAGCAATGATGTACTAATTTTAGAAGTATGCAAAAGATGCACGGATGTCGTAATAGTAAAAAATCCTACCAGGGTATCTCCAGAGAAGTTACCGTGGTTCAACACATGCACTAGTGGCACGTATTCACCATAATTTGGAGGAGTTCGATAATAGTTATTGTAATTCTCAAGAAGAGTACAAAATGCGATCAGATGATTTTTCTCCTTATACGTTAATTCGGTGCCATCGGTGTAGTGGGTTTTATCTACCATCTTCCGCACAGTCTTTGAAGAATCAAAATAAGCTGTCAATGGAAATAAGCTATCAACAATTTTGAAATAAACAATATAAATTAGTTAATAACTATGTTTGAGAAACTCACATAGCGGTACAATCGGAAGCGTATCAACAAGGACCCAAATGTCCATATTGTCTTGCTCGATGTCAGGATCACCAAGATCCATGGTGACAATCATACTCTCATAAAAACCATACATTTTGCAAAGTGCTTCCCAATATTGGCAACCAAAATGGGTTACACTCTGAGCATTGCACAGATTTACTTCAAAATCCATATCATGATGGGTCCTTCGGTGTATTTTCTTTGTTTCGAAATTTTCATGGTCTTCAAAACCCATCCTCTCTAAGACATAGCGTCTTGCATGGCATGGGATAAGCTAGTCGAATTGTAAAATATGAAAATTAGACGTTGAAATAGTTGAAGTCATGCATAATTACGTTCATAATTCAAAGATTAAACTTGTACATATTCTAGCACAGGTCATGCCAGAATTCACAAAAAAATCCGGCATGACCTTTGCTAAAAAAGGACATATCGAGCGCCTGAAACTTGCCGGAACAGAAATTAATCAACACTCCGGGAAAACATAGGCCACTCGGAGATGTAAACTGAACATGAACGGCCACTTGGGCAACCATATATCCTATTTGAGCAACAACACAAGATATACAAGGATATTTGGTTGGTCTCACCTCGACGTCGGAGGGGGGCGGTGACTCGGACAACGGCGGGGATGTCGGAGGGGGTCGGTGACGGGGACGACGGCGGGGATGTCGGAGGGGGTCGGTGACGGGGACGACGGTGGTCACCTGAGAAACCATATAAGTTATCACTAATACATCCCGAATAATTGCTTAAACTAAAAAATAACAACAAATATGACATGTTCAACTAGTTTTATTAATTCAACTAGTTCTTACCAAATATAAACTTACTATAAATAGAAAAAAACTAGTTCTTTCTAAAAATAAAGTAGTTCAACTTGTTATATTAATTTACTTAGTAAACTAGTTCAACTACAACTAAAAATCTAGTACTAACTAAGCAACATCTAGTTAACTAGTACCATCAATACTAGTAATTAACATCTACTACTACTAAAAATCTAGTACTAACTAAGCTACATCTAGTACTAGCTATGAACCCTAAATTAACATCTACAACTACTAAGTCTAGTACTAACTAGTGGCAGGGGGTGGGGGCGATGGAGAGGTAGCTAGGGGCGGCGAGGTCGAGGGCGGTGGGAGGAGGGCTGCCGGCGGAGGAGGGAGGAGGGGCGGCCGCAGGCGGAGGGAGGAGGGCGGGAGCAGAGGAGGGAGGGGTGGCCGCAGGCGGAGGGAGGATGTGCGAGGAGGAGGGAGGAGGGATGGAAGGAGGGGAGTACCTCGGCGGCGGACGGACGAAGGAGGCGGCGGCGGCGACGGCGACGCACGACGACGGTTATCGGCACGGGGGGCGAGAGTGAGAGTGTGAGTGAGGACCGGTCGTGCGCGTGGGGATAAGGTAGGGATAGTTGTAGCGCATTTGCCAAAACGCGCTACAGCTAATCTAAATAGCAGTAGCGCCTTGCACATAAACCACTACTGCTAAGTGTAACTATACAAAAAATACGTCAACGCAAAAAATACATTGGCCATCAATGACCTTTTTGTGTACAATCTGAATTGTCAATATGAGTCCTATCCGATAGGAACCGGAGAGGACTCATATTGCGGCCACAAATTTTACACATAGAGTTCAATGAAGACCAACTGGTTGTGGTAGTTTGAGAAATAACATATTTAAGGTGGTAAACACCCTGTTCACGGAGCGAGGTGGGACTAAACTTGTGGGCTGATCTTAGCAGTAGCGGTTTTCCTATAAGCGCACTGCTGCTAACTTCTATAGTAGTAGCGCGGTTCAGTATAGTGCGCTACTGCTATAACTAGCGGGGGGCTAGGTCATGGCAATTGTAGCAGTAGCGCGGTTTGTGGTGGATGCGCTACTGCTATTTTCCTGTCAGCAGCGCGTTTCTCTAACACGCGTTGCTGCTAAGTAGCAGCAGCATGGTATTTTGTGGAGCGTTGCTGGTAAGATTCTGTGTATAGGCTTTTCCCTAGTAGTGTTGGGTACACTGACGAACCGTTCGTCCTAGCCAATGATGTGGCATAGGTTATCTATGTGAAGGACATGTCTACCAAACCGAGAAAAAGAAAAAAATAAGGAAGCGAATACATCATACGATGAGCCAAAGCGCCACATAGTTCTTTCAGGAAAAAGGGACATCGTGGGAGTGGAGGGCAAGACAGACATGTCCGAAGATTATGAAAAGTTTCATGAAATTCCTCCCTTCAAAGTCAAGACTGACCCAAGCATCCTGATAAATGATGAAGATTATCCATGGTTGCGGCGCAATAAAGAAAGGACACAAGTGAAGAAAAAGTCAAGACTTTGTCCACAACTATTATGATGATACCATGCCAACTTCCAACCTTTTCGTAGTTCATTTGAAATGCATGTTGTAATAGACAAGTTTCCGTATGAAATCCTGATACTTCGAAAAAGATTGTTCGTTTTGTACATGAAGTGCATCCAGTTTTTGCCGTAACTCACTCAACTTTTTTGCACATGCTATATGAATGAAATGATGATACCATGCCAACTTCCAACCTTTTCAGAGTTCATTTGAAGTGCTTTTCAATTTCAGGGTCTTATAGCTCAAAATAATCAGTAAATGCTTGAAAAATAACCCTCTCAACTTTTTAGCACATGCTATGTGGGTGAAAGGGTTGAAAATTGATGATGTAAGTAGAAACCAAATAAAACAAAATAAACTCTAATAAAATATATAAGTAGAAACATAATAAACTTTTATAAATAAGTAGAAAGAATTATCAAAGTATTTTCTTTGAAAAACATTAAAAGCAAAAAGAATTTTCATAAAATAAGTACAAACAGCAAAAAAGAAAAGAAAATAAATAAGTATAAACAAAATAAACTTTTATAAATAAGTAGAATAAAATAAAATAAAATAAATAAGTAGTAACAAAATAAAATAAAATAAAATAAACTTTTATAAAATAAATATGTAGAAACAAAATAAAATAAACTATTACAAAATAAAAAAATAAAGCAACAAAGAAAACAAAAAAAATTAAAAAAATTAAAAAAAAATGCCACCTACTAGGCCACCACGGCCTGAATACGACTAGAAACCCAGCTCGTTGGGCCAGATTCAGGCCAGCAGAAGGCCCAGCAGGCCCACATGTAGATAGAGTGTGTTTAGGCCCGAAAGCCTGCATTTGAGAGGAGCTCGAGAGGGCAGCGGGAGTGGGGCTTATAAACCACTCTCGAGCTCCCTCAGCTAGCGAGGTGGGACTAAACTTTCGTGCCGCGACGCGGGCAGCACAGGGCCGTTAGTCCCGGTTGGTGCCACCAACCGGGACTAAAGGGGTGCATTGGAACCGGTTCGTGGCAAAAGGGGTGCATTGGTACCGGTTCGTGGCACCAACCGGTACCAATGCCCCCTTTTAGTCCCGGTTGGTGCCTCCAACCGGGACCAAAGGCCTCTCTTCAGCAGCCCAAAGGGCGGGAAGCAGAGGCCTTTGGTCCCGGTTGGAGGCACCAACCGGGACTAAAGGGGGGGCATAGGGCTGCTGAAGAGAGGCCTTTGGTCCCGGTTGGAGGCACCAACCGGGACTAAATGGGGGCATTGGTCCCGGTTGGTGCCACAAATCGGGACCAATGCTCTGCCTATATAAGCAGCACTAGTGAAAATTTGGTTCAGTTCGTTCTTCCCCGCCGCCCGACGCCGCCAGGCTGCCCGTCCGTCTCTGCCTCGCCGTCGCCGTCGTCGCCCCGCGACACCGGCGGCCCCTGCCCGTCACCGCCCCGCCCCGCGCCGCACCTCACTGTCGACCGTCGACCCCTGCCCCTCACCCACCGTCGCCATCACCGTCGCCGTCGCCGTCCCCGACACCTTTGCCGTGAGCAAATTTTTTGCTAATTTAATTTGATGTTAGTAGTAGTTAATTTAGACGTGTAGTATAATTTAGATGTGTAGTTAATTGAGTTAGATTTTGTTAGATTTTTTTATATTTTTTGTAGTTCATAGATTTTTTTTGTTAGATGTGTAGTTCATAGATTTTACTGTTATATTTTTTCATATTGTGTAATTAATTTGTTCATATTGTGTTTGATTTTTTTTCTGTTAATAGATTTTTTTGGTGATATTATTGTTGAAAATATGCATGTTTGTATGTTCATATATATGCAAAGATCGAATATGTCAAATTTTTATGATTTTTTCTGTTTATAGAATTTTTATGATTTTTTTCTGTTGTAATTTTGTTCATAGAATTTTAATGATTTTTTTGTTCATAGTATTTTCTTTTTCAATTTATGTATATGTTCATATTGTGTATGTATAGGAAAGTTCTGCATGATCAAAGTCATTTATGAATATGTTCATATTTAGAATAGAGGAAAAAGGAAAAAAAAAGAAAAGAAAGTGTTTAATATAATTAGTTAGAAAAATAATAGAACTATAGTTAAACTAGTATATTTTTAGTAAGTACTACTTTATTTTATTTATAGTAAGTGCTTCATATATAGTTGAACTAGCTAGTTGATTTAATAAACTACTTTATTTTACTATATATAGAAGTAGTTTGTTTTTAGTAAGTACTACTTTATTTATTTATAGTAAGTGCTTAGTAGTTGAACTAGTTGATTTAATTAATAAAACTACTTTATTTAACTATATATAGAAGTAGTTCCCGCATCGACGTCGACGATGCCTATCCCGCATCCTCGTCATCGTCGACTCGGCGGTGGAGGCCTGCTTGATCAGGGCCATGTTCGGGACTGGGCTCCGCCGGGCTAGTATTGGGAGGTGCTACCTTCCGGGGGACGTAGGTGTTGGGGAACGTTGCAGAAAACAAAAATTTTCCTACTCGTTTCACCAAGATCATCTAGGAGTTCATCTAGCAACGAGTGATCAGATGCATCTACATACCTTTGTAGATCGCGCACGGAAGCGTTCAAAAGAACGGTGATGATGTAGTCGTACTCGACGTGATCCAAATCACCGATGACCAGCGCCGAACGGACGGCACCTCCGCGTTCAACACACGTACGGAGCAGCCACGTCTCCTCTTCTTGATCCAGCAAGGGAGGGAGGAGAGGTTGAGGGAGATGGCACCAGCAGCAGCACGACGGCGTGGTGTTGATGGAGCTGCAGTACTCCGGCAGAGCTTCGCTAAGCACTATGGAGGTGGAGGAGGTGTTGGGGAGGGAGAAGGAGGCAACCAAAGGCCAAGGACTCAAGGTATGAAGTCCCTCCTCTCCCCCACTATATATAGGGGTGCCAAGGGGGGTGGCCGGCCCTAGGAGATCCAATCTCCTAGGGGGTGCGGCGGCCTAGGGGGGTTTCCCTCCCCCCCAAGGCACCTAGGAGGTGCCTTCCACTAGTAGGACTCCTCCCCTTTGGAAACCCTAGGCGCATGGGCCTATGTGGGGCTGGTGCCCTTGGCCCATTAGGCCAAGGCGCACCCCCTTACAGCCCATGTGGCCCCCCGGGACAGGTGGACCCACCCGGTGGACCCCCGGGACCCTTCCGGTGGTCCCGGTACAATACCGATAACCCCGAAACTTGTCCCGATGCCCGAAACAGGACTTCCCATATATAAATCTTTACCTCCGGACCATTCCGGAACTCCTCGTGACGTCCGGGATCTCATCCGGGACTCCGAACAACATTCGGGTCACTGCATATACATATCCCTACAACCCTAGCGTAACCGAACCTTAAGTGTGTAGACCCTACGGGTTCGGGAGACAAGCAGACATGACCGAGACGACTCTCCGGTCAATAACCAACAGCGGGATCTGGATACCCATGTTGGCTCCCACATGCTCCACGATGATCTCATCGGATGAACCACGATGTCGAGGATTCAATCAACCCCGTACGCTATTCCCTTTGTCTATCGATATGTTACTTGCCCGAGATTCGATCGTCGGTATCCCAATACCTCGTTCAATCTCGTTACCGGCAAGTCACTTTACTCGTACCATAATGCATGATCCCGTGACCAGACACTTGGTCACTCTGAGCTCATTATGATGATGCATTACCGAGTGGGCCCAGTGATACCTCTCCGTCATACGGAGTGACAAATCCCAGTCTTGATCCATGTCACCCAACAGACACTTTCGGAGATACCCGTAGTCTACCTTTATAGTCACCCAGTTACGTTGTGACGTTTGGCATACCCAAAGCACTCCTACAGTATCCGGGAGTTACACGATCTCATGGTCTAAGGAAAAGATACTTGACATTAGAAAACTCTAGCAAACGAACTATACGATCTTGTGCTATGTTTAGGATTGGGTCCTGTCCACCACATCATTCTCCTAATGATGTGATCTCGTTATCAATGACATCCAGTGTCCATAGTCAGGAAATCATGACTATCTGTTGATCAACGAGCTAGTCAACTAGAGGCTCACTAGGGACATGTTGATGTCTATTATTCACACATGTATTACGATTTCCAGATAACACAATTATAGCATGAATAAAGACAATTATCATGAACAAGGAAATATAATAATAATGCTTTTATTATTGCCTCTAGGGCATATTTCCAACAGTCTCCCACTTGCACTAGAGTCAATAATCTAGTTACATTGTGATGAATCGAACACCCATGGAATTCTGGTGTTGATCATGTTTTGCTCTAGGGAGAGGTTTAGTCAACGGATCTGCTACATTCAGGTCCGTATGTACTTTACAAATCTCTATGTCTCCATCTTGAACATTTTCACGAATGTAGTTGAAGCGACGCTTGATGTGCCTTGTCTTCTTGTGAAACCTGGGCTCCTTGGCAAGTGCAATAGCTCCAGTGTTGTCACAGAAGAGCTTGATCGGCCCCGACGCATTGGGTATGACTCCTAGGTCGGTGATGAACTCCTTCACCCATATTGCTTCATGTGCTGCCTCCGAGGCTGCCATGTACTCCGCTTCACATGTAGATCCCGCCACGACGCTTTGCTTGCAACTGCACCAGCTTACTGCCCCACCATTCAAAATATACACGTATTCGGTTTGTGACTTAGAGTCATCCAGATCTGTGTCGAAGCTAGCGTCGACGTAACCCTTTACGACGAGCTCTTCGTCACCTCCATAAACGAGAAACATTTCCTTAGTCCTTTTCAGGTACTTCAGGATATTCTTGACCGCTGTCCAGTGTTCCTTGCCGGGATTACTTTGGTACCTTCCTACCAAACTGACGGCAAGGTTAACATCAGGTCTGGTACACAGCATGGCATACATAATAGAACCTATGGCTGAGGCATAGGGGATGACGCTCATCTCTTCTATATCTTCTGCCGTGGTCGGACATTGAGCTGAGCTCAATTTCACACCTTGTAACACAGGCAAGAACCCCTTCTTGGATTGATCCATATTGAACTTCTTCAATATCTTATCAAGGTATGTGCTTTGTGAAAGACCTATGAGGCGTCTTGATCTATCTCTATAGATTTTGATGCCTAATATATAAGCAGCTTCTCCAAGGTCCTTCATTGTAAAACTTTTATTCAAGTAGGCCTTGATGCTGTCCAAGAGTTCTATATCATTTCCCATCAAAAGTATGTCATCTACATATAATATGAGAAATGCTACAGAGCTCCCACTCACTTTCTTGTAAACGCAGGCTTCTCCATAAGTCTGTGTAAACCCAAACGCTTTGATCATCTCATCAAAGCGAATGTTCCAACTCCGAGATGCTTGCACCAGCCCATAAATCGAGCGTTGGAGCTTGCACACTTTGTCAGCATTCTTAGGATCGACAAAACCTTCCGGCTGTATCATATACAATTCTTCCTTAAGGAAACCATTAAGGAATGCCGTTTTGACGTCCATTTGCCATATTTCGTAATCATAGAATGCGGCAATTGCTAACATGATTCGGACGGACTTCAGCTTCGCTACCGGTGAGAAAGTCTCATCGTAGTCAACCCCTTGAACTTGTCGATAACCCTTAGCGACAAGCCGAGCTTTATAGATGGTCACATTACCATCCGCGTCTGTCTTCTTCTTAAAGATCCATTTATTTTCTATGGCTCGCCGTTCAACGGGCAAGTCAGTCAAAGTCCATACTTCGTTTTCATACATGGATCCTATCTCGGATTTCATGGCTTCTAGCCATTTGTCGGAATCCGGGCCCGCCATCGCTTCTTCATAGTTCGAAGGTTCACCGTTGTCTAACAACATGATTTCCAAGACAGGGTTGCCGTACCACTCTGGTGCGGAACGTGTCCTTGTGTCCACTAGTAGGACTCCTCCCCCTTGGAAACCCTAGGCGCATGGGCCTTGTGGGGCTGGTGCCCTTGGCCCAAGCAGGCCAAGGCGCACCCCCTACAGCCCATGTGGCCCCCGGGGATGGGTGGCCCCACCCGGTGGGCCCCCGGGACCCCTCCGGTGGTCCCGGTACAATACCGATAACCCCGAAACTTGTCCCGATGCCCGAAACAGGACTTCCCATATATAAATCTTTACCTCCGGACCATTCCGGAACTCCTCGTGACGTCCGGGATCTCATACGGGACTCCGAACAACATTCGGGTTACTGCATATACATATCCCTACAACCCTAGCGTAACCGAACCTTAAGTGTGTAGACCCTACGGGTTCGGGAGACAAGCAGACATGACCGAGACGACTCTCTGGTCAATAACCAACAGCGGGATCTGGATACCCATGTTGGCTCCCACATGCTCCACGATGATCTCATCGGATGAACCATGATGTCGAGGATTCTATCAACCCCGTACGCTATTCCCTTTGTCTATCGATATGTTACTTGCCCGAGATTCGATCGTCGGTATCCCAATACCTCGTTCAATCTCGTTACCGGCAAGTCACTTTACTCGTACCGTAATGCATGATCCCGTGACCAGACACTTGGTCACTCTGAGCTCATTATGATGATGCATTACCGAGTGGGCCCAGTGATACCTCTCCGTCATACGGAGTGACAAATCCCAGTCTTGATCCATGTCACCCAACAGACACTTTCGGAGATACCCGTAGTCTACCTTTATAGTCACCCAGTTACGTTGTGACGTTTGGCATACCCAAAGCACTCCTACGGTATCCGGGAGTTACACGATCTCATGGTCTAAGGAAAAGATACTTTGACATTGCAAAACTCTAGCAAACGAACTATACGATCTTGTGCTATGTTTAGGATTGAGTCTTGTCCATCACATCATTCTCCTAATGATGTGATCTCGTTATCAATGACATCCAGTGTCCATAGTCGGGAAATCATGACTATCTGTTGATCAACGAGCTAGTCAACTAGAGGCTCACTAGGGACATGTTGATGTCTATTATTCACACATGTATTACGATTTCCAGATAACACAATTATAGCATGAATAAAGACAATTATCATGAACAAGGAAATATAATAATAATGCTTTTATTATTGCCTCTAGGGCATATTTCCAACAGTCTCCCACTTGCACTAGAGTCAATAATCTAGTTACATTGTGATGAATCGAACACCCATGGAATTCTTGTGTTGATCATGTTTTGCTCTAGGGAGAGGTTTAGTCAACGGATCTGCTACATTCAGGTCCGTATGTACTTTACAAATCTCTATGTCTCCATCTTGAACATTTTCACGAATGGAGTTGAAGCGACGCTTGATGTGCCTTGTCTTCTTGTGAAACCTGGGCTCCTTGGCAAGTGCAATAGCTCCAGTGTTGTCACAGAAGAGCTTGATCGGCCCCGACGCATTGGGTATGACTCCTAGGTCGGTGATGAACTCCTTCACCCATATTGCTTCATGTGCTGCCTCCGAGGCTGCCATGTACTCCGCTTCACATGTAGATCCCGCCACGATGCTTTGCTTGCAACTGCACCAGCTTACTGCCCCACCATTCAAAATATACATGTATCCGGTTTGTGACTTAGAGTCATCCAGATCTGTGTCGAAGCTAGCGTCGACGTAACCTTTTACGACGAGCTCTTCGTCACCTCCATAAACGAGAAACATTTCCTTAGTCCTTTTCAGGTACTTCAGGATATTCTTGACCGCTGTCCAGTGTTCTTTGCCGGGATTACTTTGGTACCTTCCTACCAAACTGACGGCAAGGTTTACATCAGGTCTGGTACACAGCATGGCATACATAATAGAACCTATGGCTGAGGCATAGGGGATGACGCTCATCTCTTCTATATCTTCTGCCATGGTCGGACATTGAGCTGAGCTCAATTTCATACCTTGTAACACAGGCAAGAACCCTTTCTTGGATTGATCCATATTGAACTTCTTCAATATCTTATCAAGGTATGTGCTTTGTCAAAGACCTATGAGGCGTCTTGATCTATCTCTATAGATTTTGATGCCTAATATATAAGCAGCTTCTCCAAGGTCCTTCATTGAAAAACTTTTATTCAAGTAGGCCTTGATGCTGTCCAAGAGTTCTATATCATTTCCCATCAAAAGTATGTCATCTACATATAATATGAGAAATGCTACAGAGCTCCCACTCACTTTCTTGTAAACGCAGGCTTCTCCATAAGTCTGTGTAAACCCAAACGCTTTGATCATCTCATCAAAGCGAATGTTCCAACTCCGAGATGCTTGCACCAGCCCATAAATCGAGCGTTGGAGCTTGCACACTTTGTCAGCATTCTTAGGATCGACAAAACCTTCCGGCTGCATCATATACAATTCTTCCTTAAGGAACCATTAAGGAATGCCGTTTTGACGTCCATTTGCCATATTTCGTAATCATAGAATGCGGCAATTGCTAACATGATTCGGACGGACTTTAGCTTCGCTACCGGTGAGAAAGTCTCATCGTAGTCAACCCCTTGAACTTGTCGATAACCCTTAGCGACAAGCCGAGCTTTATAGATGGTCACATTACCATCCGCGTCTGTCTTCTTCTTAAAGATCCATTTATTTTCTATGGCTCGCCGTTCAACGGGCAAGTCAGTCAAAGTCCATACTTTGTTTTCATACATGGATCCTATCTCGGATTTCATGGCTTCTAGCCATTTGTCGGAATCTGGTCCCGCCATCGCTTCTTCATAGTTCGAAGGTTCACCGTTGTCCAACAACATGATTTCCAAGACAGGGTTGCCGTACCACTCTGGTGCGGAACGTGTCCTTGTGGACCTTCGAATTTCAGTAGGAGCTTGATCAGAAGTATCTTGATCATTATCATTAACTTCCTCTCTAGTCGGTGCTGGCACCTCAGGAATATTTTCTGGAGTTGCGCCATTTTCCGGTTCAAGAGGCAATACTTCATCAAGCTCTACTTTCCTCCCACTTACTTCTTTCGAGAGAAACTCTTTCTCCAGAAAGGACCCATTCTTGGCAACAAAGATCTTGCCTTCGGATCTAAGGTAGAAGGTGTACCCAATAGTTTCTTTTGGGTACCCTATGAAGACGCATTTTTCCGATTTGGGTTCGAGCTTTTCAGGTTGAAGTTTCTTGACATAAGCATCGCATCCCCAAACTTTTAGAAACGACAGCTTAGGTTTCTTCCCAAACCATAATTCATACGGTGTCGTCTTAACGGATTTCGACGGAGCCCTATTTAAAGTGAATGCGGCAGTCTCTAAAGCATAGCCCCAAAAAGAAAGCGGTAAATCGGTAAGAGACATCATAGATCGCACCATATCTAACAGAGTGCGATTACGACGTTCGAACACACCATTACGCTGAGGTGTTCCAGGCGGCGTGAGTTGTGAAACTATTCCACATTTTCTTAAGTGTGCCCCAAACTCGTGACTCAAGTATTCTCCTCCACGATCTGATCGTAGAAACTTGATTTTCCTGTCACGTTGATTTTCAACCTCACTCTGAAATTCCTTGAACTTTTCAAAGGTTTCAGACTTGTGTTTCATTAAGTAGATATACCCATACCTACTTAAATCATCAGTGAGGGTGAGAACATAACGATAGCCACCGCGAGCCTCAACACTCATTGGACCGCACACATCGGTATGTATGATTTCCAATAAGTCGGTTGCTCGCTCCATTGTTCCTGAGAACGGAGTCTTGGTCATTTTACCCATAAGGCATGGTTCGCACGTGTCAAATGATTCATAATCAAGAGACTCTAAAAGTCCATCAGCATGGAGCTTCTTCATGCGTTTGACACCTATGTGACCAAGGCGGCAGTGCCACAAGTATGTGGGACTATCATTATCAACTTTACTTCTTTTGGTACTCACATTATGAACATGTGTAGCATCACGTTCGAGATTCATAAAGAATAAACCATTCACCATAGGAGCATGACCATAAAACATATCTCTCATAAAAATGGAACAACCATTATTCTCAGATTTAAAAGAGTAGCCATCTCGAATTAAACGAGATCCCGGTACAATGTTCATGCTCAAAGCTGGCACTAAATAACAATTATTAAGGTTTAAAACTAATCCCGAAGGGAGATGCAGAGGTAGCGTGCCGACGGCGATCACATTGACCTTGGAACCATTCCCGACGCGCATCGTCACCTCGTCCTTTGCCAGTTTCCGCTTATTCCGCAGCCCCTGCTTTGAGTTACAAATGTGAGCAACTGCACCGGTATCAAATACCCAGGAGCCACTACGGGCACTAGTAAGGTACACATCAATTACATGTATATCACATATACCTTTGGTTTTGCCGGCCTTCTTATCCGCTATGTACTTAGGGCAGTTCCGCTTCCAGTGACCGCTTCCCTTGCAATAAAAGCACTCAGTCTCGGGCTTGGGTCCACTCTTTGGCTTCTTCCCGGCAGCTTGCTTGCCGGGCGCGGCAACCTCCTTGCCGTCCTTCTTGAAGCTCTTTTTACCCTTGCCTTTCTTGAACTTAGTGGTTTTATTGATCATCAACACTTGATGTTCCTTCCTGACTTCTACCTCCGCTGATTTCAGCATAGCAAATACTTCAGGAATGGTCTTTTCCATCCCCTGCATATTGAAGTTCATCACAAAGCTCTTGTAGCTTGGTGGAAGCGACTGGAGGATTCTGTCAATGACCGCATCATCCGGGAGATTAACTCCTAGCTGAGTCAAGCGGTTATGCAACCCAGACATAGTGAGTATGTGCTCACTGACAGAACTGTTTTCCTCCATCTTACAGCTGAAGAATTTGTCGAAGACTTCATATCTCTCGACCCGGGCATGAGCTTGGAAAACCATTTTCAGCTCTTCGAACATCTCATATGCTCCATGTCTCTCAAAACGCTTTTGGAGCCCCGGCTCTAGGCTGTAAAGCATGCCGCACTGAACGAGGGAGTAGTCATCGAATCGTGCCTGCCAAGCGTTCATAACATCTTGTTCTGCAGGGAGAACGGGTGCGTCACCAAGCGGTGCTTGTAGGACATAATCTTTCTTGGAAGCTATGAGGATGATCCTCAGGTTCCGGACCCAGTCCGTATAGTTGCTGCCATCGTCTTTCAGCTTAGTTTTCTCTAGGAACGCGTTGAAGTTGAGGACTATGTTGGCCATTTGATCTACAAGACATATTGCAAAGATTTTAGACTAAGTTCATGATAATTAAGTTCAACTAATCAAATTATTAGTGAACTCCCACTTAGATTAGACATCCCTCTAGTCATCTAAGTATTACATGATCCGAGTTAAACTAGACCGTGTCCGATCATCACGTGAGACGGACTAGTCAACATCGGTGAACATCTTCATGTTGATCGTATCTTCTATACGACTCATGCTCGACCTTTCGGTCTTCTGTGTTCCGAGGCCATGTCTGTACATGCTAGGCTCGTCAAGTCAACCTAAGTGTTTGCATGTGTAAATCTGTCTTACACCCGTTGTATGTGAACGTCTGAATAAAACACCCGATCATCACGTGGTGTTTTGAAACAGCGAACTGTCGCAACGGTGCACAGTTAGGGGGAACACTTCTTGAATTTTATTGTGAGGGATCATCTTATTTACTACCGTCGTTCTAAGTAAACAAGATGCAAAACATGATAAACATCACATGCAATCAAATTATAAACGTGACATGATATGGCCATTTTCACATAGCTCCTTTGATCTCCATCTTGGGGCTCCGTGATCATCTTGTCACCGGCTTGACACCATGATCTCCATCATCATGATCTCCATCATCGTGTCTCCATGAAGTTGCTCGCCAACTATTACTTCTACTACTATGGCTAACGCGTTTAGCAATAAAGTAAAGTAATTTACATGGCGTTTCTCGATGACACGCAGGTCATTAAAAGAATAAAGACAACTCCTATGGCTCCTGCCGGTTGTCATACTCATCGACATGCAAGTCGTGAATCCTATTACAATAGCATGAACATCTCATACATCACATATAGATCATTCATCATTCATCACAACTTTGGCCATATCATATCACAAACCACTTGCTGCAAAAACAAGTTAGACGTCCTCTAATTGTTGTTGCAAGTTTTACGTGGCTGAATTAGGGTTCTAGCAAGAACGTTTTCTTACCTACGTTAAAGCCACAACGTGATTTGTCAACTTCTATTTACCCTTCATAAGGACCCTGTTCATCGATTCCGCTCCAACTAAAGTGGGAGAGACAGACACCCGCCAGCCACCTTATGCAACTAGTGCATGTTAGTCGGTGGAACCGGTCTCACGTAAGCATACGTGTAAGGTTGGTCCG
Source organism: Triticum dicoccoides (assembly GCF_002162155.2). NCBI lineage: Eukaryota > Viridiplantae > Streptophyta > Magnoliopsida > Poales > Poaceae > Triticum > Triticum dicoccoides. Next base: position 819,358,932 of record NC_041385.1, read on the forward strand.
GGCCGCTTCATCCCACAATACCGCTGAAGCAAGAAAGGACTAGTAACGGCAAGAAAGTTGACAAATCTACGCCCACAACAAATTGTGTTCTACTCGCGCAAGAAGAACTACGCATAGACCTAGCTCATGATGCCACTGTTGGGGAACGTTGCAGAAAACAAAAATTTTCCTACTCGTTTCACCAAGATCATCTAGGAGTTCATCTAGCAACGAGTGATCAGATGCATCTACATACCTTTGTAGATCGCGCACGGAAGCGTTCAAAAGAACGGTGATGATGTAGTCGTACTCGACGTGATCCAAATCACCGATGACCAGCGCCGAACGGACGGCACCTCCGCGTTCAACACACGTACGGAGCAGCCACGTCTCCTCTTCTTGATCCAGCAAGGGAGGGAGGAGAGGTTGAGGGAGATGGCACCAGCAGCAGCACGATGGCGTGGTGTTGATGGAGCTGCAGTACTCCGGCAGAGCTTCGCTAAGCACTATGGAGGTGGAGGAGGTGTTGGGGAGGGAGAAGGAGGCAACCAAAGGCCAAGGACTCAAGGTATGAAGTCCCTCCTCTCCCCCACTATATATAGGGGTGCCAAGGGTGGTGGCCGGCCCTAGGAGATCCAATCTCCTAGGGGGTGCGGCGGCCTAGGGGGGTTTCCCTCCCCCCCAAGGCACCTAGGAGGTGCCTTCCACTAGTAGGACTCCTCCCCTTTGGAAACCCTAGGCGCATGGGCCTATGTGGGGCTGGTGCCCTTGGCCCATTAGGCCAAGGCGCACCCCCTTACAGCCCATGTGGCCCCCCGGGACAGGTGGACCCACCCGGTGGACCCCCGGGACCCTTCCGGTGGTCCCGGTACAATACCGATAACCCCGAAACTTGTCCCGATGCCCGAAACAGGACTTCCCATATATAAATCTTTACCTCCGGACCATTCCGGAACTCCTCGTGACGTCCGGGATCTCATCCGGGACTCCGAACAACATTCGGGTCACTGCATATACATATCCCTACAACCCTAGCGTAACCGAACCTTAAGTGTGTAGACCCTACGGGTTCGGGAGACAAGCAGACATGACCGAGACGACTCTCCGGTCAATAACCAACAGCGGGATCTGGATACCCATGTTGGCTCCCACATGCTCCACGATGATCTCATCGGATGAACCACGATGTCGAGGATTCAATCAACCCCGTACGCTATTCCCTTTGTCTATCGATATGTTACTTGCCCGAGATTCGATCGTCGGTATCCCAATACCTCGTTCAATCTCGTTACCGGCAAGTCACTTTACTCGTACCGTAATGCATGATCCCGTGACCAGACACTTGGTCACTCTGAGCTCATTATGATGATGCATTACCGAGTGGGCCCAGTGATACCTCTCCGTCATACGGAGTGACAAATTCCAGTCTTGATCCATGTCACCCAACAGACACTTTCGGAGATACCCGTAGTCTACCTTTATAGTCACCCAGTTACGTTGTGACGTTTGGCATACCCAAAGCACTCCTACAGTATCCGGGAGTTACACGATCTCATGGTCTAAGGAAAAGATACTTGACATTAGAAAACTCTAGCAAACGAACTATACGATCTTGTGCTATGTTTAGGATTGGGTCCTGTCCATCACATCATTCTCCTAATGATGTGATCTCGTTATCAATGACATCCAGTGTCCATAGTCAGGAAATCATGACTATCTGTTGATCAACGAGCTAGTCAACTAGAGGCTCACTAGGGACATGTTGATGTCTATTATTCACACATGTATTACGATTTCCAGATAACACAATTATAGCATGAATAAAGACAATTATCATGAACAAGGAAATATAATAATAATGCTTTTATTATTGCCTCTAGGGCATATTTCCAACAGTAGGTTGGTGAGGAGGCAACCCGTTGTTGACCCGATCCTTGTTTGGTGGTGGTCGCGTGGGCCAGTGACGGTGCCAAGGCTTCCGGACACCGCGGAGGTGGTACGTCACCGTGTCAGCGAGGAGGACGAGCACGTCCGTCGCTACATGGTTGCATTGGAGAGCAGGTTCGACAATACCTGGCAGGTTCTTCAGGGATCTCACTGGAGCTATGATCCTGTGATGGTTCCTTATCTTTGGGTGTCCACCGCCCGCGACAATACCCGTCGGGCGCTACGGTTCTAGCTGTATTAGCGATGCTATATGTATGATAGTATTCGAGGAGTATTAGTGATAATATTCGATGATGTACGGACACAAGAGATGATTTTTTTTGGTTATAATTGAATGCATGCTAATTTGAATACTACTTTATTTTACGATTTGGTTTTGCTTGTTGAATGCTCATATTGAAAAAGTACTCCTACTTTAAATGCTAAAATTGAAGAGCACTCTATGCAGAAATCTAGGAGCCCCCTCCATCATCCACGCCGTCATGGGGGTAGCTTCTCCTTCATTCTCGTGTTCTTGACAATTTGGTGTAATAATGCACTCGGAAATGAAAGGAGGAGCTATAGTCAACCCGTGATTAATAATAATGATTTAATTTAGGTTTTTTAGTACATATATTTAATTGTACAAGTTTAATATTTGAATTATGAACATAGGCCAGAAATGTCATACTCGGACGACGAAAACCGACCAGGGACTGCGACTGGTGCCACGACGACCGAGGTATGTGCGACACGTTCCTTGAGCTGGACGAAGATCGGCGCTTCAGCATTAAGCTCGAGAAGACCTTAGATCTTCATACGGTACGCAACGACGACAATAGTTTTTTCGTAATTAAGCACGACTTCAACTATTTTAACGTGTATTTTTCATCTTTTCCAATTCGACCAGCTTATCCCATGCTATGCAAGACGCTATGTCTTGGAGAGGATGGGTTTTGCAGACCATGAAAGTATGGAAACCAAAAAAATCAACTAAGGACCCATTATGGTGTGGATTTTGAAGTAAAGCTATACAATGCTGAGAGTGTAACCCATTTTGGTTGCAAAAATTGGGAAACACTTTGCAAGATGTATGGTTTTGATGAGGGTATGCTTGTCACCATGGATCTTGGTGATCCTACAACCGAGCAAGACAATATGGACATTTGGGTCCTTGTGGATACACCTCCAATTATTCCCCCATGTGATCTTAACATAGTTATTAAGTAATTTATATTGTTTATTTCAAAATAGTTGACAGCTTATTTTCATTCTTCAAAGAATGTGCGGAAGATGGTATACAAAACCCACTACACCGATGGCTCCGAATAACTTATAAGGAGAAAAATCATATGATCGCATTTTGTACTGATCTTGAGAATTACAATGTCTACAATCGAACTCCTCAACATTATGGTCAATACATGCCACTAGTGCACGTGTTGAACTACGGTAACTACCATGGAGATACCCTGGTAAGATTTTTTACTATTACGACATCTGTGAATCTTTTTGCATACTTCTAAAACTAGTACATCATTGCTAACTACGAAGTTATTACTATGTTTTTCAACAGATAATCCCGAATGATTGTGTGCCTCATCTGATGTATACACATGGTCGCCTTGATGTTTTGAACATACAACCAGGTCGTCCTACGAATCTCAACTGTTCATACCAGATTTCTAAAAGAAGTGGAGACATCACAATCAAAGAATGGAAAAAATGTATGGACAGTCGTAAGGACCTTATTGGAAGCAAAAGGAAGCGAAGCGCAAGAATTGGAGGCAGGATGATCTCCATTATTCATAATGGCGAGTGAGGGTCTATATTGTTTTATGCTATTTTTTCTTAAGTGTGTTTAGGTCTACCTGATACTGATGATGTGCTAAGAACAATTATGTAGGGTTGGGTTCGATGACTATGAGTATGATGATCGTATCACTTGTTATTAATAACGAGTAGAAGTTGTATGATGATGCATGATTAGTAGGACTTGTTATTATATATGATGATGTATGATGCGAGCATGAAGAGTTATTATATATCAGCGGGTGAAATCAACATAGCAGTAGCGTTGGTAAACCAAGCACGAAGATAAGAGAGGACACTTCTCTCTATTAGATAGCTAATAAAAACCTAAATTAACCCCCAAAACCCCTAAACCAGCCACTTTCAGAAAAAAAACCTCAGCTGCAGCCAACTTCTGACGCGTGGATGCCTTTTGGTCCCGGTTTATGTCACCAACCGGGACCAAAGGCCCCCCTGCCTGGCCTGCCCGCATCAGCCACGTGGATGCCCATCTGTCCTGGATCGTGTAAGAACCGGGACTAAAGGGGGAGGCATTAGTAACGACCTATTAATCCCGGTTCAAGAACCGGGACTAAAGGCCCTTACGAACCGGGACAAATGCCATGTTTTCTACTATTGCCCGTTCAACTAATGCTCTAACAAACTCAAATATTTGATCAGCTGAGTGTATTTGACAGTGTCATTTGCAACATTTCCAATTTCGAAACAAAAACATCTGAGTCTACATTTGTTGAGTTGTCATGAGAAAAAGTCTTTGCAAAATTTGGACAAGCTTCTAGATTAAGATTGAGGCTTAAGGGAAATTCCTCTAGGGTTTTAACTCTGCTATTGTTTGTGTACACGCCCTACACGATAGCATCTAGCAGCGGCTACCGCGGAGTCATATACTTGCAGTCGCCTGATCTGTGTGGGGCGACCAAGCGCTAAGATGAACAACTACAGGTACAGTATGGCGGCGTGCAGAACTGCAGATTGGAGAATGGCAGAGAGCGCAGATCCACTCGCCCTGTGCGACTATGCCCGCTCGTCTTCTCTATTTTTAGCCACCACAGAGGTGGTTCCCGCCCGTACCTCAACGGGGTTAGGTGGCGGCAAAGGCGGGTCCATCTAATACTTTCACGGCGACACTAGGTCAGGCATTGGCGCGGGGTTTGGGTTGGGAGCTTGAAGTAGAGGAGCAGTAGCGGAGGGAGGAGCGGCGACCTGCTCATAGTGCATGGTAATGGCTATATGGGAGAGGCAGTGGAGAGGAGGATCAGCTTGCGCGGGCCAGCCGGGGCTAGAGGGGAGAGGCGATGGGGCGAGACGGCATGTGTGGGGCGCTCAAGGAGGGAGATATGGTCAGTGCAAATTGGTACAGGATTAGGGGTTTGTGGGTGGGATTAGTGGCTTCGTTGGTGCACTCAACACAGTTGACGCTCAACATTGAGAGGTTTTGGACCTTTAGATTTTACTAGTAAATGTGCACGTGCAACGCATGTCTAATCTTAGGATTTGTTTTTGTTTATTTTGGTTAGAAGTCATATATTTATCATCATGTTGAGGGTCTAATAGTGTAACGAAGTCCCACTGACCGAAATTCATGCAAACATAATGTATTATACTACTTGACGTACAATTCTCAGGGTAAATTTACAAATACAGTATGCCGGCTACTATAGTAAACCTTGATAAGTTTAAACTACTGACCTTTATATAAGATATAAGCAACATGTGGCGCTAAGTAATGAATACACAATAATTTAAAACATCAAGCAAGAAAATTATCCATTATTGCTAGATTAACTCTACCTTTTCATTAATCCAAGCACTGATTCCTCTTAAACCTGAAAAATCATCAAAATCTATCCCCTATTCCTATTTGTCGCTGTCGTCAAGCTATGGTGTTTGGGTCCTCTTCGTGGACCAATGTTGCCAAAACCTCTCATATTTTCGTTTACTGAGTTGTGGTGTTTGCAGAACAAAATTATGGTGGCGGTTGCGCTTGCATTATGGGCGCAGCAGTAATGGCAGCGTGAAGACAGATCTGAATCTTCTTTAGAAAAGTAGCACCAAAAGGCATTGTCTATCTCACACCACCAGCGGCAACTCCATCTCTTCATACAAATGGTTTAAATTTATACTGAATCCTATGTGGTTAATTGTACAGGCAAGTAACCAGATGAGGGGGCAAATACCTCGTCCTCAAGCAGCCAGAGGGGAAATCTGAAAATGTAAGCACACTCCATTCAAATTAGTTGAACTGGTCCACTACCGAGCTGCTATCAAAAGTTCGAATTCAGTGCTTAAAGTTTTTTTTGAAACTGACACCGGGGGGGAGACTCCCGACCTGAATATATTTCAAAATAAAGAGTTGTACAAGCTAGAACATGCGAGAAGTAAGGAAGTCCCGCCACAAGCAGGCGTGAACTTTGTCTTCCGCCTTTTTGATGCGGTGTGCCCATAGGGTGAGATCCAAAATGATCCCCTTAAGTACATCAATCGGGGGGGCGGGGGGGGGTATCAACATTCCTGAAAGTTTTACCGTTACGGGCATCCCAAATCTTCCAGGTGATGAGCAGCATCATGACAGGCCAAATGGACTCGAGGAGTCCTCCATGAGTAGGGGAGGACCAGAGCGCTGCAATGGGGGATGAGCAAGGGACAAAACCAGTGGCATCCCAAATGGAGCGAGTTGTCGAGCAGTTGAAGAAGAGATGAGCACGATCCTCTGGCGCGGCTCCACATCGAGGGCAGGACGGTGAGTCGAGAATCGTCTTGCGGTGAAGGTTGACCCTGGTGTTTAGCCTGTCGAGGTAGAAAAGCCAGCCGAAGACCCGCACACGGGGACGCGGGCATCCCAGACTAGGACGAGTGAGGGATCAGCTAGTTGGGAAGCCAGTGCGTCGTAGGCTCCCTTGGTGGTGAAGGAAGAGCCATTGAGCAATGTCCTCGAGTCGGGCACCCCTGTAAGTCTCACATCCTGCAACAGAGATCTCAAGGAAGCCAGTTTATTGGAAGCAGTTAAGGTTAGCTGGCTACGCAAGCCCAGATCAATCCCATCCATCATGATAGTAGCAACTAAAGCATTTGGTTTAGTGTGGTGGGAAAAAAGCGCAGGGAAGGCTATGCAAAGAGGTTCAGAAAGAACCCAACGATCAAGCCAGAAAAAGGTGGAGGATCCAACTCCTAAGGAGACATTGGAGATCTCGCGAAGAACATTAAGGTGTTTAAAAATAGCTTTTCCAAGGAAAGAGGTGTTTTTTCCTAGGCCTATATGACGAGGAGGGTGGTTGGGAATCCAATCCTTCCAAGGAAAAACAGGATAGTGCATAAATTTGAATGCAAATTTCAACATAAGACAAAAGTTTTGTGCTCTCAAGTTTTTTACCCCAAGACCTCCTGCACGTTTGGGCATACAAACACGGTCCCACGCAACTAGGCATTTGGCCCCCGAAAAAGAATCATCATTGGACTAGAAGGAAATTCTCCGACGCTTATCTATTTTCTCAAGGACGCTCATGGGTAAGGAGAAACACATCATAAAGTAAGTAGGGAGACTATCAAGTTCTTGTTTTATGGAGCATCATCCTTGAGAAACCACTAATTCCACAGCCATGGACCCCTTGCACGGCCGAATAATTAGGCTAATGGTACATAAAATATGATTCGGATCAAACCTGAACACGCTAAAATAAAATGAGCACACCTCCAGATCACATTCAGTCAATGAAATAAATATACTACCCAAATAAGCCCGTGGAGTAGAATATTTGGAGTTACATCTTTTATAAAATAAAGGGGAAAACATGAACAGATTGTTTTTCAACATCTATTAGCCTATGTTGATGAACATAATTACCTGAATCGGTGGCATCGAGCTGCTGAGGCGACGATGACGTCCAGATCGTGGCGTCGACATGACAGCGATGGCATTAAGGCCACCGCATCATCACGTGGAGTGGAGCGGAAGTGGCGGCATCCAGGCGGTGGATGTCATGCGACCCAATGACACGCAAGACGTTGTAGGCGGCATCCCCAAGGGCCGGCTAGACGGTGTAGGAGGTGGCTTCCCCGATGTCCGGCTGTAGGAAGATGCACCGTTCCCGACGGTTGGCCACGAGGAGTAGGAGAAGGCGTCGTCCCCGACGGCCGGCCATGCAGCATAGGGAGGCGGCATCGCCCACGGCCACCGCAGCGGGTGGAGGGGATGGGAGCGGCGTCCTTCAAGGTGCGGCTGCTCGAGGCGATGGGGGCGAGATCCTAAAGGTCCGACAGATCGAGGCGATTGGGAGTGGAGCGATGGTGTGGCAGTTCCTTTCCTTTCGTGTGTGACAGGTCCTTCCCTTTTTTCTACGTGGGCAGTAGGGCTGGAAAAAAAGCTCGAAGCTCCCGAGCTAAACGACTAGCTCGTGACTCGGCTCGAATTGACTCGAACTCGAACAATAACGAGTCGAGCCGAGCTTTAGTTTAAGATCGTTTACATGACAAGTTAAACGAGCCAATCTCACAAGTACTCGTATAACTCGCTAGGCTCGGTAAAAGAATTAGTGTTTCTTGACGGGTAGTAAAAAACAGCCACTAAACACCTTGCGTCTAAGCACAAGGCCCAACCGCTCAAGGCCTAGTCACCTAGGAGGCTCACACGTACATCACCATATATGTCCATGTTAAATTCCCGGTTAATCTTTTTGTCGTATTTTTTAGATTTTTATGTTCATATCTTTAACGAGCTTAACAAGCTAAACGAGCCAGCTCGCGAGTTATACGAGTCGAGCCAATCTTGGATTTGAGCTTGTTATAGTAACGAGTCGAGTCGAGCTAGCTCGTTAATGAAACGAGCTTTAGCGAGTCGAGTCGAGCTGGCTCGACTCGGCTCGAATTCCACCCCTAGTGGGCAGTTCCCTTCCTTTCGTGCCCAAGGAAGGGGATCATCGCGTAGGGAAAAATTGTTTAGCGCTAAACGTGTTTACTCGCTCATCATTAGGACAATATGGACTATTGAAAGGCCGAGGTATGTGCCTCTTTGGTTTATTTATATTGATATAGATGATTATACAGTTAATATGCTTAGTTGTATCTGCCTTTTTATGTTTTTATACGGATGTCGACTCGTCAAATCAAATAACTAATCGCTAGAGTTGGATGGGCAAGATCAATCATGCATCCATGTGAACTGACCTATGCTGACCCGTGGGGCCGAGAGTTGACTGGGCTCACTGTCAGTTAATATATTTTGCGAGGACACTCTCAGTGAAACCTTGCACGTCTCTGTCGGCGGTGCATGCATTGCAGCCAGCGAGTGGAGTAGAAAACCGCGTTGCTCTGCTGGTGACACAAGGAGCCGGGTGACTGACATTTATTTGCCCATGCGACCTCTCCGTGACCTTTACCAGTGCATTTATTCGGGTGAATTAAAGTGAGATATGGGAAGATTCGTGTACCGTAGAGCAAGTACAATAGAGCTGAGTCAGCTCGCTGTAAGGCTGGTCATAGTGGGAAGTAACTTATACTAGTGTCATGCACATGACACTAGTCTAAGTTACTACCTTCATAGTGCAAAGTAACATAGTAGTAGTGTCATAAAGAACTTCATTAATTAGCTTGTAGACTCATTTTATTTTGAAAAGCGCTATGTTACAGTAACATATTATGTTACCACTTCTCATTAACTACATGCCACGCATAAGCAAAACAATCTCGGAGTGCGCTATGTTACTTGTTAAGTTACCCCCACTATGACTAGCCTAAGCAACAAACTAGTATATTCTAACTTAGTTGAAGGAAAGAAAAGAGGAGAGAGAAGGTATGGCTGGTCATGGTGGGGAGTAACTTAGACTAGTAACATGTATATGTTACTAGTCCATGTTACTACTTTTATAATGGGTAGTAACATACGGATGGTAACATATAAGCCTTCATCAATTGAGACATAGACTCATTCTTTCTCGGGGTGTGTTATGTTACAGTAACATATTATGTTACCACAAGCATCTCTCCCCTCATTAACTCCATGCCACGTAAGCAAATTTGTGTTGGGATGTATTATGTTACTACTTAAGTTACTCCCACTATGACTAGCCTAAGCGGGCTCTTAATGAAGAGCCAGCTCTAGCACGTGCTCCTAGGCACTTTGTGAGAATGAAAGATGGTCATATAATAAAAAAGTAGTACACTCTTCTACTCAGCTATTGTATATATTGGCTATAAGATGGCATGTCAATAGCTAATAGCCAACAGTTGGCTATACTATTAACCATGCTTTATATGTATTTGAGGGTACTAAAACTGAACCACCGTCTAGATTGTTTTAGATAAACATCCCCTCACTTTATTAAGTCATAATGTTCAAGGCAGAACGTTTCCACCCGGGCGACCAGCTGAGTTTTGCGCCGGTCGCGCGGGGGCCGTTTGATCTGGCTGGGATCAAACGACGCATGAAGGGCTACATGCACTGTTCTTTTCTTATCGTCGATCAACCTAGGCCACTAACTCGAGCGTTAACACTTTCTTCTTCTTCTTCTTCTTCTTCTTCTTCTTCTTCTTCTTCTTCTTCTTCTTCTTCTTCCTCAGGTGGCGCTCTGCCGTAGATGAACCCAGCCATCCTTCTCCTCCTCTATCCTCGCAGATTTCATGCCCCCCGAGCGCATCTTTCTCTCCTCCTCCTATCGTTCCTTCCCGCCGTTAATTTTGCTTCGAGCGGCATCCTCCACACCATTGTTGTGCACGTAGGACGGCAAGCTGCGTCCTGCAAGGTGATGAGCGCAACCGCAATGGAAAATACTGGGAACCCCATTGCCAGATGTTGGAACCACGCCCAACAGTTGCTGCGACCCGTGGACAGGGGGCGAGCTTTTTCCATGGTGACCACGGATGGATGTTTGCACTAGTAGAAAAAGGGTCAAATGTGAAGCACATTAGTGCCGGTTTGATTTTGAGCCGGCACTAATGAGTCCATTAGTACCGGTTCCAACGGCTAGCCAAACTCTCTCATTAGTACTGGTTCGTGGCAAACCTTTAGCACCGGTTCATGTACTAAAGAGAGTGGTGGCAGGATGTTGTCAGTCTGGGGCCCCTCCAGCACCTTATTACCGGTTCGTGGCACGAACCGGTACTAAAGGTTGTCGTACATAAACCCTTCGTCCACCCGAGCTTACTCTGTTCTTCCCCTTTCCCCTCTCCTCCTTTGTTCTTCCCCTCTCTTCCTCGAGCTCATCACACATTTTGCCCAAAATTTGTCAAGATTTGAAGGCCCCCATCCATTCAAATGATCACAACGGTTAGCAACTATGTCGTCTCATCTCTCATTGCTAGATTAGCTCTTGCAATGCTTTGTATAGTGATTAATTTGTGAGTTTAGTAATTTGAGAGGAATTATATGTGCTAGTATTTGATTTATATGCAATTTGAGGTCAAAAATAACACTTAGTTTGCATATGTAGGTGTGGTTTACTTAGTGCCTTCTAAATCTCCGTCGTAACCACCATCGATCGACCGCACCGTCCCGTCGCCGGCACCACCTTGTGGTGAGGCTCTTGTTCATGAATGTTTTACATTACCAAATTGATGTTTGTGTGATTTGGATATATAGTTACTCATATAATTATCTTACCCGTACGTTGTTTGTTATACATAGTCTCATAGTTTTGATACCCGTCCCCGTTGGCCCTCGTCCTTGTTATGATTCGGATGTGGTATATTCTCTTTTAAAACTTGTTATTACATTTCGTGTTTATGACAAATTATGCCCATCAAGTTGACATAGATATTTTTATCTAGGAGGTATGTGAACCAGAAATTCCAACCGACCCTATTGTCAAGAGGTTAAATTTAGTTGAAAGAGAAAACGAGTATTTGAAAGAAAAATTGAAAATAATTGAGGGGGAGAAGATGGAATTGGAGTTGCATGTTGCCAATGTCGTTGATGATCACAAGATCAAGATGGACAAGATGCGGTTGAAGATTAGAAAGATTAGAAAATATGCCATTGATAGTGTGGCTTGGTATCATTATGCTGTTGGATCAATTGTTATCTTATTTGTGATCTTGATCGCATTTGTTGTTGCATTTAAATTCTTTAGTTAGAGAGTTATTTGTATGTTGCATTTAATTAAGTATTGTATATGAACTTTATATATGAACTTGTATTAATTTGGTCTATTCGGTGTTGTGTAATGAAGATGAGCAGACAATGGATGTATGATGACCGATACTCTCCCGAGTTCATTAATGGCGTGCATACTTTTCTGCTTGCCGCTGAGGCAAACAAGCAGGCGGATGGTTTTATGCCTTGTCCATGTGTTGGCTGTAAGAATGGTCACAATTACTCTACGTCAAGAACCATTCACGTCCACCTATTTGAGTCCGGTTTCATGCCCCACTATAATGTTTGGACCAAGCACGGAGAAAGAGGGGTTATGATGGAAGACAGTGAAGAAGAAGAGGACGACGAAGGCTATCCTGGCCATGGGTTCCCTGAATACGATGATACAACAATGGGGGAAGAAGCTGAGCCGGCAATGCAGGAAGAAGCTGAAGAAGAGGCATCATATGAGCCCGCTGATGATCTAGGTCGGGCCATTGCCGATGCAAAGAGAAACTGCGCAAGTGATCTGGAGAGGACGAAGTTGCAGCGCGTGTTAGAGGATCACAAGAAATTGTTGTACCCGAATTGCGAAGCTGACAAAAAAAAGTTGGGCACCACACTTGAATTGCTGCAATGGAAGGCAGAGAATGGTGTATCTGACAAGGGATTTGGAAAGTTGCTGGTAATGATAAAGAATATGCTTCCAAAGGACAACGAATTGCCTGAGAGTACGTATGAAGCAAAGAAGGTTGTCTGCCCTCTAGGGTTAGAGGTGCAAAAGATACATGCATGCCTTAATGACTGCATCCTCTACCGCGGTGAGTACAAGGATTTGAACGCTTGCCCGGTATGCGGTGCATAGCGTTATAAGATCAGTCGCGATGACCCTGGTGATGTCGAGGGCGAGCGCCCCAGGAAGAAGATTCCTGCCAAGGTGATGTGGTATGCTCCTATAATACCATGGTTGAAACATTTGTTCCAAAACAAAGAGCATGCGAAGGCGATGCGGTGGCACGGAGAAGACCGTAAGAAAGACGGAAAGTTGAGAGTACCCGCTGACGGTTCGCAGTTGAGAAAAATTAAGAGAAAGTACAGGGAGGAGTTTGCAGGTGACCCAAGAAACGTATGGTTTGGTCTAAGCGCAGATGACATTAATCCTTTTGGGGAGCAGAGCAGCAATCATAGCACCTGGCATGTGACTCTATGTTTGTATAACCTTCGTCCTTGGTTGTGCATGAAGCGGAAGTTCATTATGATGCCAGTGCTCATCCAAGGCCCTAAGCAACCCGGCAATGGCATTCTCATCTTTTTAAAATAATAGCCTAGAACATTTAGCAAACATGCCAGCTATTGAAAGAACCAATTACAATCACCACTCTCCTTTGCAACAGCAACACGAGTTAATTGTAGTTGATGGGCAAAGCAATTGACATAATAGGCATAAGGAGACTCATCCATAATTAGTTTCTTCAGGCCATTAGCATTACCTTTCGTATTACTATCCCCATCATATCCTTGCCCATGGACCATTGCAAAGCTCAAATTGTATGTCATAAGCATGTCCTCAATTGCAGCTTTAAGTGTCAAAGAGGAGGTGTATTCAACATGGGCAAGACCAAGAAATCTCACAATTGTCCTTCCTTTCTTATCCACATAACACAAGCAAACAGCTAGTTGTTCATTCTGGTACATATCACTTGACTCATCTGCAAGTTCTGCAAAATGTCCACCATCAAGATCTTCAATGAGTAGTTTAGTAGTCAGTTGGGCACAACACTTGACCAACTCTTGTTGTATATCAAAATGGATACTGTTGAAAACAAAAAGAGGTAAATACACTAGGAGTCATAGAACTTGCACGCGACGGTCAGTTTGATGCATAAACTTGCAAAATACATGTTTCTGGTCATCTAACTTGTCTTCTCGTTTATATACAGTGCTTTCTACCATATTCGACCGTATCCCGCGCACACGTTGTGGGGGAATCCACGTGCTCTTTCCCGCAAAAAAAAATTAATCCATGTGCACTGTTTTTTCTTCAGAAAGCACCCTTACATTTTATTTATTTACACAGAAAATCCTCAAATAAAATTAAAAATGATAGCGCGGGGGTGACATTTGAAAGCATGACCTGTTGCAATATGAATCAAATAGGTAACCACTGGACCAACTCATCTTTGTTATTTAAATAGCACAGTTAACTTTATATATAATATGACCCGCAAAAAAACTTTATATATAATATGGACAGTACAAATTAAATAGAAATCAAAATGGAAAAAAGGGTGTGCAAGAAAGGAGAAGCCCAGTTGACCTCTTGATAAGTCGTTACGTGTACGAGAGCCAACCATCCGGCCACAATGATACCTCACGGGATGAACACAATTTATCTTTTGCGTTCTACTTTCTTTTTTTCTATGTAAAAAAACAACTTATATTCTAGATAAACTTGTTGGTCAAACCAACCAAATTTCTTTTTGAATTTGAATAATTTTAAATTTATGTAACATCCAACAATTAACATATTCTGTGATTGTTAATGAGCAAGTGTAACATCCAACCATCATCCTCAGACAGTGTAACATCCAACAATTAACATATTTTGTGAATGTTAATGAGCAAGTGGTGACATTTTATTCCTCGGCACCACCACGGACAAATTCCAGGATAGGTCATTTGTGTCAAAGATTATGCTAAATCACTATGGTCTCTTTAATCAACACCCTTTTTACATCAGACATGCCTAGTGCTCACTTACGAAACCACATGGCATCTCACTCACGCAAGCATATTGCCACTGCCGCTCATCCTTGCTAATTCCTCCTCCCAAAGCTGCTCAAGAACACAAAGAACAGATTGCATCTTCATGTATGGATGCGGTTAACCAGCCACATGGTTTAATCACTGAGCCATCTCTCTTGTCGACGTATGTTGTAGAGCACTCTTGCGATTGGGATTAAGCTCCATCTCCTTTTGGAGTGCCTATTAGCAGTCTGAGAATAATCACATAAACAAATTTGCATGAGAAACAACCCCGGTGTTTCCAGATAATGAAGGAAAACACATTAACATAAATTATACTGTATCTGACTAGGATATGCCATAACTATACAGTAGAAGCAAAAGCTAAAACACATTTGTTATAGCATCATGCTAGATATAACACATCAATCAAAAGGTAATCAGATAATTGTCCAAATCCAAACCAATGAAGACACACCTGCCGACAGTTCTGCTAATTATAGCTAGAGGTGTTCTTCAGAAAAATGTCAACAGACTTACATCAATCAAAATAGTACAACATTCTTTCCCACTCGGATCTTTGCAATCAGTGGTACGAATTCACACTTTACCCTACTCAAATGAAATAATTATTAGCCCTAGATTAGCACATCAAGAACAAACCATCAAAACCATTATTAAGTTCCAGCAGGATGAAGCATCTACTATCAAAGTTAAATGGATTCCTCAAGAGATCACAAAATCTCACTGGTTTATGAACATTTTTCTCTAACTGGAATGAAGATCAAAAGGGGACACCTCAACACAAATCAAAGACCAGCGAATGTATTATCCTTGAATGCGTTCAAGGAAATCAAGTGCCTCATCCTTTAATTTCACATAAGATGGACTTGTGATCAATTTCCCAGTTGCACATGTTGTGCATATAAAATCTGATAATTTTGGGAACTTTCTATCCGTTATGTTGTGTCCAACAGAACCATCAATAATTTTCCTCATCATCCCAATACCAGGATGACCCAGGCGACCATGCAAATCTTGAACTTATCAACATTCTGAAAAACTATCTTGTACGCCATATGTGTCTCTAGTTTAATGTATGTATAATACAACCCAGAAGATAGAGAAGGCAAATTCTCAAGGACTTCCTTTCGAAATCCCTTTTGCTGAGTTATGAGTAGGCATTCAGCCCCACTCTCTTCATTAGTTTCCACATGGAAACCATTTTTGCGGATATCCTTAAAACTCAGCAAGGTACAAGTAGAATCTGGATACAGTAGAGCATCCTGGATTACCAATTTAGTACCCATAGGGAGTGTAATTGTAGCTTGACCAGAACCAACAATTACTGTGTCTCGACCAGCAATTGTCATGACACTTCCATTACTCTTGTTGAGTGTCTGGAAATATTTCATCTCCCTAAGTATCATGTTAGTAGATGCATTATCCACTAAACACATTTCCTCCTCCATTGTATTATTCCTTGAAGTTTGTTCCAAGTCCTTCTCCGGCGAGTTCCTGTGTGTGGCCTGTCGCTCTCGGTAGAGAGTCGTGCTGATAACGTGTGAAGAAACAGTGTGAATGAACAGTAATCAATCACTGTCGATGGATGTCGATGATGTACATATTTATATCCCTGGAAGGGACGGGTCGCACAGGCGCGACCTTTACAAGCGATGGATCGAAAGAACACGTCCGTTACAATAGGACGTGACCCATCGGGAGAGGATCCGCACATCGGTTTTGCTAAGCAGAGATTTCCATTAATTAAACTAATTAATTAATCCTAACACTCCCCCTAATCTCTGCTTCAATTATTCTTGTAAACATCATCATCAATATCTTGATCATCATCATCACGATTAGTCTCCTCCAAAAATCCTGTAGGAAAAATATGAGGAGATATGTACCAGAGCGCTGCAATGGGGGATGAGCAAGGGACAAAACCAATGGCATCCCAAATGGAGCGAGCTGGCGAGCAGTTGAAGAAGAGATGAGCACGATCCTCTGGCACGGCTCCACATCGAGGGCAGGACGGTGAATCGAGAATCGTCTTGCGGTGAAGGTTGACCCTGGTGTTTAGCCTGTCGAGGTAGAAAAGCCAGTCGAAGACCCGCACACGGGGATGCGGGCATCCCAGACTAGGACAAACGAGGGGTCGGCTAGTTGGGAAGCCAGTGCGTCGTAGGCTCCCTTGGTGGTGAAGGAAGAACCATTGAGCAATGTCCTCGAGTCGGGCACCCCTATAAGTCTCACATCCTGCAACAGAGATCTCAAGGAAGCCAGTTCATTGGAAGCAGTTAAGGTTAGCCGGCTACGCAAGCCCAGATCAATTCCATCCATCATGATAGTAGCAACTAAACCATTTGGTTTAGTGTGGTGGGAAAAAAGCGCAGGGATGGCTATGCAAAGAGGTTTAGAAAGAACCCAACGATCAACCCAGAAAAAGGTGGAGGATCCATCTCCGAAGGAGACATTGAAGATCTCGCGAAGAGCATTAAGGTGTTTAAAAATAGCTTTTCCAAGGAAAGAGGCATTTTTCCCTAGGCCTATATGACGAGGAGAGTGGTTGGGAATCCAATCCTTCCAAGGAAAAAGAGGATAGTGCATAAATTTGAATGCAAATTTCAACATAAGGCAAAAGTTTTGTGCTCTCAAGTTTTTTTACCCCAAGACCTCCTGCACGTTTGGGCATACAAACACGGTCCCACGCAACTAGACATTTGGCCCCCGAAAAAGAATCATCATTGGACTAGAAGAAAATTCTCCGACGCTTATCTACTTCCTCAAGGATGCTCATGGGTAAGGAGAAACACATCATAAAGTAAGTAGGGAGACTATCAAGTTCTTGTTTTATGGAGCATCATCCATGAGAAACCACTAATTCCACAACCATGGACCCCTTTCACGGCCAAATAATTAGGCTAATGGTACATAAAATATGATTCGGATCAAACCTGAACACGCTAAAATAAAATGAGCACACCTCCGGATCACATTCAGTCAATGAAATAAATATACTACCCAAATAAGCCCGTGGAGTAGAATATTTGGAGTTACATCTTCTATAAAATAAAGGGGAAAACATGAACAGATTGTTTTTCAACATCTATTAGCCTATGTTGACGAACATAATTACCTGAATCATGGGTGGCGTCGAGCTGCTGAGGCGACGGTGACATCCAGATCATGGCGTCGACATGACGGCGATGGCATTAAGGCCACCGCATCATCCCATGGAGTGGAGCGGAAGTGGCGGCATCCAGGCGGTGGATGTCATGCGACCCAATGACAGGCAGGACGTTGTAGGCGGCGTCCCCGAGGGCCGGCTAGACGGTGTAGGAGGGGGCTTCCCCGACGTCCGGCTGTAGGAAGCTGCACCGTTCCCGACGGTCGGCCAGGAGAAGTAGGAGGTGTTGGAAATATGCCCTAGAGGCAATAATAAAATGGTTATTATTGTATTTCCTTGTTCATGATAATGGTCTATTATTCATGCTATAATTGTATTGATAGGAAACTCAGATACATGTGTGGATACATAGACAACACCATGTCCCTAGTAAGCCTCTAGTTGACTAGCTCGTTGATCAATAGATGGTTACGGTTTCCCGACCATGGACATTGGATGTCGTTGATAATGGGATCACATCATTAGGAGAATGATGTGATGGACAAGACCCAATCCTAAGCCTAGCACAAGATCGTGTAGTTCATATGCTAAAGCTTTTCTAAATTTCAAGTATCTTTTCCTTAGACCATGAGATTGTGCAACTCCCGGACACCGTAGGAATGCTTTGGGTGTGCCAAACGTCACAACATAACTGGGTGGCTATAAAGGTGCACTACAGGTATCTCCGAAAGTGTCTGTTGGGTTGGCACGAATGGAGACTGGGACTTGTCACTCCGTGTGACGAAGAGGTATCTCTGGGCCCACTCGGTAGGACATCATCATAATGTGCACAATGTGATCAACGAGTTGATCGCGGGATGATGTGTTACGGAACAAGTAAAGAGACTTGCCGGTAACAAGATTGAACAAGGTATCGGGATACCGATGATCGAATCTCGGGCAAGTACTATACCGGTAGACAAAGGTAATTGTATACGGGATTGATTGAATCCTTGACATCGTGGTTCATCCGATGAGATCATCATGGAACATGTGGGAGCCAACATGGGTATCCAGATCCCGTTATTGGTTATTAGTCGGAAAGTTGTCTCGGTCATGTCTGCATGGTTCCCGAACCCGTAGGGTCTACACACTTAAGGTTCGATGACGCTAGGGTTATAGGGAATAGATATATGTGGTTACCGAATGTTGTTCGGAGTCCCGGATGAGACCCCGGACGTCACGAGGAGTTCCGAAGGTAAAGATTTATATATGGGAAGTCCTGTTTTGGTCACCGGAAAAGTTTCGGGTGCTATTGGTAACGTATCGGGACCACCGGGAGGGTCCCGGGGGTCCAACAGGTGGGGCCACCGGCCCCAGAGGGCTGCGTGGGCCAAGTGTGGGAGGGGACCAGCCCCAGGTGGGCTGGTGTGCCCCCCCACTAGGGCCCAAGGCGAAGAGAGAAGGGAAAGGGGGGAAACCCTAGGCTCGGATGGGCCTAAGGCCCACCTAGTGGTGCGCCCCCCCCCCTCCCCTCTCTCCCCCTTGGCCGCCCCCCTAGATGAGATCTAGGGCTGGCCGCCACCCCTAGGGGTGGAAACCTAGGTGGGGGCGCAGCCCCTCCCTTTCCCCTATGTATAGTGGGGGTTTGGGGTTGCCATACACATGAGAACATCTCCCTCTTGGCGCAGCCCTACCCCTCTCCCTCCCCGTCTCTCGAGGTGCTTGGCGAAGCCCTGCTGGAGTGCCATGCTCCTCCACCACCACCACGCCTTCGTGCTGCTGCTGGACGGAGTCTTCCCCAACCTCTTCCTCTCCCCTTGCTGGATCAAGGCCCGGGAGACGTCATCGGGCTGCACGGGTGTTGAACACGGAGGCACCGTTGTTCGGCGCTTAGATCGGAATCAACCGCAATCTGAATCGCTACGAGTACGACTCCTTCATCCGTGTTCTTGTAACGCTTCCGCTTAGAGATCTACAAGGGTATGTAGATGCACTCCCCTCTCTCTCGTTGCTAGTCTCTCCATAGATAGATCTTGGTGACTCGTAGGAAATTTTTGAATTTCTGCTACGTTCCCCAACAGTGGCATCATGAGCCAGGTCTATTGCGTAGATTCCATGCACGAGTAGAACACAAGTTGTTGTGGGCGTTGATTTTGCTCAATATGCTTACCGTTACTATTCCTATCTTGTTTCGACGGTATTGTGGGATGAAGCAGCCCGGACTGACCTTACACGTACACTTACGTGAGACAGGTTCCACCGACTGACATGCACTTATTGCATAAGGTGGCTAGCGGGTGCCAGTCTCTCCCACTTTAGTCGGATCGGATTCGATTAAAAGGGTCCTTATGAAGGGTAAATAGCAATTGGCATATCACGTTGTGGCTT
The DNA here is from genome assembly GCF_002162155.2 of Triticum dicoccoides. Taxonomy (NCBI): domain Eukaryota; kingdom Viridiplantae; phylum Streptophyta; class Magnoliopsida; order Poales; family Poaceae; genus Triticum; species Triticum dicoccoides. The sequence goes on from NC_041385.1 coordinate 819,378,956, forward strand.
TTGCATAGGTAAGAAACGTTCTTGCTAGAAACCCATAGCAGCCACGTAAAACATGCAAACAATAATTAGAGGACGTCTAACTTGTTTTTGCAGGGTATGCTATGTGATGTGATATGGCCAAGAAGGATTATATGAATGAAATATATGTGATGTATGAGATTGATCATGTTCTTGTAATAGGAATCATGACTTGCATGTCGATGAGTATGACAACCGGCAGGAGCCATAGGAGTTGTCTTTATTTATTGTATGACCTCGTGTCACTGAATAACGCCATGTAATTACTTTAATTCTTTGCTAAACCGTTAGCCATATTAGTAGAAGTAATAAGTTGGCGAGACAACTTCATGGAGACATGATGATGGAGATCATGATGATGGAGATCATGGTGTCATGCCGGTGACGATGATGATCATGGAGCCCCGAAGATGGAGATCAAAAGGAGCAAAATGATATTGGCCATATCATGTTACTATTTGATTGCATGTGATGTTTATCATGTTTATGCATCTTATTTGCTTAGAATGACGGTATTAAATAAGATGATCTCTCATAATAATTTCAAGAAAGTGTTCCCCCTAACTGTGCACCGTTGCGAAAGTTTGTTGTTTCGAAGCACCACATGATGATCGGGTGTGATAGATTCTAACGTTCACATACAACGGGTGTAAGCCAAATTTACACACGCGAAACACTTAGGTTGACTTGACGAGCCTAGCATGTACAGACATGGCCTCGGAACACAAGAGACGGAAAGGTCGAACATGAGTCGTATAGTGGATACGATCAACATGAAGATGTTCACCGATCATGACTAGTCCGTCTCACGTGATGATCGGACACGGCCTAGTTGAATCGGATCATGTATCACTTAGATGACTAGAGGGATGTCTATCTGAGTGGGAGTTCATTAGATGAACTTAATTATCCTGAACATAGTCAAAAGGTCTTTGCAAATTATGTCATAGCTCGCGTTTTAGTTCTACTGTTTTAGATATGTTCCTAGAGAAAATTTAGTTGAAAGTTGATAGTAGCAATTATGCGGACTGGGTCCGTAACTAAGGATTGTCCTCATTGCTGCATAGAAGGCTTATGTCCGTAATGCACCGCTCGGTGTGCTGAACCTCGAATGTCGTCTGCGGATGTTGCGAACATCTGACATACATGTTTTGATGACTACGTGATAGTTCAATAATGTTAAATGGTTTAGAATTGAGGCAACGAAGACGATTTTGAAATGTCGCGGAACATATGAGATGTTTCGAGGGCTGAAATTGGGATTTCAGGCTCGTGCCCACGTCAAGAGGTATAAGACCTCCGACGAGTTTCTTAGCCTGTAAACTAAGGGAGAAAAGCTCAATCGTTGAGCTTGTGCTCAGATTGTCTGAGTACAACAATCACTTGAATCGAGTGGGAGTAAATCTTCCAGATGAGATAGTGATGTTTCTCCAAAGTCATTGCCACCAAGCTGCTAGAGCTTCATGATGAACTATAACATATCAGGGATAGATATGATGATCCTTGAAATATTCACGATGTTTGACGCCGCGAAAGTAGAAATCAAGAAGGAGCATCAATTGTTGATGGTTAGTGAAACCACTAGTTTCAAGAAGGGCAAGGGCAAGAAGGGGTACTTCATGAAACGGAAAATCAGTTGCTGCTCCAGTGAAGAAACCCAGGATTGAACCCAAACCCGAGACTAAGTGCTTTTGTAATGAGGGAACGGTCACTGAAGCAGAACTACCCTAGATACTTGGTAGATGAGAAGGCTGGCAAGGTTGACAGAAGTATATTGGATATACATTGTATTAAATGTGTACTTTACTAGTACTCCTAGTAGCACCAGGGTATTAAGATACCGGTTCGGTTGCTAAGTGTTAGTAACTCGAAATAAAAGAGCTACGGAATAAGCGGAGACTAGCTAAAGGTGAGATGACGATGTGTGTTGGAAGTGTTTCCAAAGTTGATGTGATCAAGCATCGCCTGCTCCCTCTACCATCGAGATTGGTGTTAAACCTAAATAATTGTTATTTGGTGTTTGCGTTGAGCATAGACATGATTGGATTATGTCTATCGCAATACGGTTATTCATTTAAGGAGAATAATGGTTACTCTATTTATTTGAATAATACCTTCAATGGTCTTGCACCTAAAAGAATGGTTTATTGAATCTCGATCGTAGTGATACACAAGTTCATGCCAAAAGATATAAGATAGTAATGATAGTACCACCTGCTTGTGGCACTGCCATGTAAGTCATATTGGTATAAAACGCATGAAGAAGCTCCATGTTGATGGATCTTTGGACTCACTCGTTTTTTGAAAAGTTTGAGACATGCGAACCATGTCTATTGGTATGTACGCATGAAGAAACTCCATGCAGATGGATCATTTGGACTCACTTGATTTTAAATCACTTGAGACACGCAAATCATACCACATGGGCAAGATGACTGAAAAGCCTCGTTTTCAGTAAGATGGAACAAGAAAGCAACTCGTTGGAAGTAACAAATTTTGATGTGTGCAGTCCAATGAGTGTTGAGGCATGCAGTGGATATCGTTATGTTCTTGCTTCACAGATGATTTGAGTAGATGTTGAGTATATTTACTTGATGAAACACAAGTCTGAATTATTGAAAGGTTCAAGTAATTTCAGAGTGAAGTTGAAGATCTTCGTGACAAGAGGATAAAATGTCTACGATATGATCATAGAGATGAATATCTGAGTTGCGAGTTTGGTACACAATTGACACATTGTGGAAATTATTTCACAAGTAACACCGCCTGGAACACCATAGTGTGATGGTGTGTCCGAACATCACAGATGCACCCTATTGGATATGGGGCATACCATGATGTCTCTTATCGAATTACCACTATCGTTCATGGGTTAGGCATTAGAGACAACCGCATTCACTTTAAATAGGGCACCACGTAATTCCGTTGAGGTGATACCGTATGAACTATGGTTTAGAGAAACCTAAGCTATCGTTTCTTGAAAGTTTGGGGCTGCGACGCTTGTTTGAAAAAGTTTCAGCCAGATAAGCTCGAACCCAAAGTGAATAAATACATCTTCATAGGACACCCAAAACAGTTGGGTATACCTCCTAATTCAGATCCGGAAGCAAAAGTAATTGTTTCTAGAAACGGGTCCTTTCTAGAGAAAGTTTCTCTCGAAAGAAGTGAGTGGGAGGATGGTGGAGACTTTATGAGGTTATTGAACCATCACTTCAACCAGTGTGCAGCAGGGCACAGGAAGTTGTTCCTGTGGCACCTACACCGATTGAAGTTGATGATAGTGATAATGAAACTTTGGATCAAGTCACTACCAAACCTCGTAGGACGACAAGGACGCGTACTGCTTCAGAGTGGTACGGTAATCCTGTCTTGGAGGTCATGTTGCTAGACAACAATGAACCTACGAGCTATGGAGAAGCGACGGTGGGCCCGGATTCCGACGAATGGCTCGAGGCCGTAAAATCCGAGAGAGGATCCATGTATGAAAACAAAGTATAGACTTTGGAAGAACTACTTGACAGTCGTAAGGCTGTTGGGTACAGATGGATTTTAAAAGGAAGACAGACAATGATGGTAAGTATCACTATTAAGAAAGCTCGACTTGTCGTTAAGATGTTTTCCGACAAGTTCAAGGAGTTGACTGCGATGAGACTTTCTTATTCGTAGCGATGCTAAGAGCCTGTTGGAATTATATTAGCAATTACTGCATGATTTATGAAATCTTGCAGATAGGATGTCAAAACATTGTTTCCTCGACGATATTCTTGAGGAAAGGTTGTATGTGATACAACCAGAAGGTTTTGTCAATCCTGAAAGATGCTAACAAGTGTGCAAAGCTCGAGCAATCCTTCTAGGGACTGGAGTAAGCATCTCGGAGTTGGAATATACGCTTTGATGAGATGATCAAAGATTTTGGGTTTATACAAAGTTTATGAGAAACTTGTATTTCCAAAGAAGTGAGTGGGAGCACTATAGCATTTCTGATGAGTATATGTTGTTGACATATTGTTGATCGGAAATGATGTAGAATTTCTGGAAAGCATATAGGGTTATTTGAAAAGTGTTTTTCAATGGAAAACCTGGATTAAGCTACTTGAACATTGAGCATCAAGATCTATAAGGATAGATCAAAACGCTTAATAGTACTTTCAAATGAATACATACCCTGACAAGATTTTGAAGGAGTTCAAAATAGATCAGCAAAGAAGGAGTTCTTGGCTGTGTTATACGGTGTGAGTATTGAGTAAGACACAAGGCATGACCACGGCAGAAGAGAGAGAAAGGATGAAGGTCGCCCCCTATGCTTCAGACGTAGGCTCTATAGTACGCTATGCTGTGTACCGCACCGGAAGTGTGCCTTGCCATGAGTCAGTCAAGGGGTACAAGAGTGATCCAGGAATGGATCACAGGACAGCGGTCAAACTTATCCTCAGTAACTAGTGGACTAAGGAATTTTCTCGATTATGGAGGTGGTAAAAGAGTTCGTCGTAAAGGGTTACGCCGATGCAAACTTTGACACTAATACGGATTATTCTGAGTAGTAAACCAGATTCGTATAGTAGAACAGTTATTTGGAATAGTTCCAAATAGAGCGTGGTAGCTGCATCTAGGAGATGACATAGAGATTTGCAAAACACACACGGATCTGAAAGGTTCAGATCCGTTGACTAATAAGCTCTCTCACAAGCGAGATATGATCGAACCCCATGGGTGTCGATTCATTACAATCACATAGTGATGTGAACTAGATTATTGACTCTAGTGCAAGTGGGAGACTGTTGGAAATATGCCCTAGAGGCAATAATAAAATGGTTATTATTGTATTTCCTTGTTCATGATAACTGTCTATTATTCATGCTATAAATGTATTGATAGGAAACTCGGATACATGTGTGGATACATAGACAACTCCATGTCCCTAGTAAGCCTCTAGTTGACTAGCTCGTTGATCAATAGATGGTTACGGTTTCCTGACCATGGACATTAGATGTCGTTAATAACGTGATCACATCATTAGGAGAATGATGTGATGGACAAGACCCAATCCTAAGCCTAGCACAAGATCGTGTAGTTCGTATGCTAAAGCTTTTCTAAATGTCAAGTATCTTTTCCTTAGACCATGAGATTGTGCAAATCCCAGACACCGTAGGAATGCTTTGGGTGTGCCAAACGTCACAACGTAACTGGGTGGCTATAAAGGTGCACTACGGGTATCTCCGAAAGTGTCTGTTGGGTTGGCACGAATCGAGACTGGGATTTGTCACTCCGTGTGACGGAGAGGTATCTCTGGGCCCACTCGGTAGGACATCATCATAATGTGCACAATGTGATTAAGGAGTTGATCGCGGGATGATGTGTTACGGAACGAGTAAAGAGACTTGCCGGTAACAAGATTGAACAAGGTATCGGGATACCGACGATCGAATCTCGGGCAAGTACTATACCGGTAGACAAAGGGAATTGTATATGGGATTGATTGAAACCTTGACATCGTGGTTCATCCGATGAGATCATTGTGGAACATGTGGGAGCCAACATGGGTATCCAGATCCCGCTGTTGGTTATTGGCCGGAAAGTTGTCTCAGTCATGTTTGCATGGTTCCCGAACCCGTAGGGTCTACACACTTAAGGTTCGATGACACTAGGGTTATAGGGAATAGATATATGTGGTTACCGAATGTTTTTCGGAGTCCCGGATGAGATCCCGGACGTCACGAGGAGTTCCGGAATGGTCCGGAGGTAAAGATTTATATATGGGAAGTGCTGTTTTGGTCACCGGAAAAGTTTCAGGTGCTATCGGTAACGTACCGGGACCACCAGGAGGGTCCCGGGGGTCCACCAGGTAGGGCCACCGGCCCCAGAGGGCTGCGTGGGCCAAGTGTGGGAGGGGACCAGCCCCAGGTGGGCTGGTGCGCCCCCCCCCCCCCCCCAGGGCCCAAGGCGAAGAGAGAAGGGAAAGGGGGGAAACCCTAGGCTCGGATGGGCCTAAGGCCCACCTAGTGGTGCGCCCCCCTCTCTCCCCCTTGGCCGGCCCCCTAGATGAGATCTAGGGCTGGCCGCCACCCCTAGGGGTGGAAACCTAGGTGGGGGCACAGCCCCTCCCTTTCCCCTATATATAGTGGGGGTTTGGGGCTGCCATACACATGAGAACATCTCCCTCTTGGCGCAGCCCTACCCCTCTCCCTCCTCGTCTCTTGCGGTGCTTGGTGAAGCCCTGCTGGAGTGCCACGCTCCTCTACCACCACCACGCCGTCGTGCTGCTGCTAGATGGAGTCTTCCCCAACCTCTCCCTCTCCCCTTGCTGGATCAAGGCACGGGAGATGTCATCGGGCTGCACGTGTGTTGAACGCGGAGGCGCCGTTATTCGGCACTTAGATCGGAATCAACCGTGATCTGAATCGCTACGAGTACGACTCCTTCATCCGCGTTCTTGTAACGCTTCCGCTTAGCGATCTACAAGGGTATGTAGATGCACTCCCCTCTCTCTTGTTGCTAGTCTCTCCATAGATAGATCTTGGTGACTCGTAGGAAATTTTTGAATTTCTGCTACGTTCCCCAACAGGAGGAGGCGTCGTCCCCGTCGGCCGACCATGCGGCGTAGGGAGGCGGCGTCGCCCACGGCCACATCAGCGGGTGGAGGGGAATGGAGGGGCATCCTTCAAGGTGCGGCTGCTCGAGGCGATGGGGACGAGGTCCTAAAGGTCTAACGGATCAAGGCGATTGGGAGTGGAGCGATGGTGTGGCAGTTCCTTTCCTTTCGTGTGTGGCAAGTCCTTCCCTTTTTTCTACGTGGGCAGTTCCCTTCCTTTCGTGCCCAAGAAAGGGGATCATCGCGTAGGGAAAAAATTGTTTAGCGCTAAACGTGTTTAGTCGCTCATCATTAGGACAATATGGACTATTGAACGGCCGAGATTTGTGCCTCTTTGGTTTTCTTTATATTGATATAGATGAGTATACGGTTAATATGCTTAGTTGAATTTGCCTTTTTATTTTTTATACGGATGTCGACTCGTCAAATCAAATAACTAATCGCTAGAGTTACTAGTAGAAAAGGGGGCATTGGTCCAGGTCAGGTCAGCCCATTAGTCCCGGTTCAATCCAGAACAGGGACCAATGGGGGCATTGGACTCGGTTCGTGAGCCCCGGGGGCCGGCCGGGCCACGTGGGCCATTGGTTCCGGTTCATCTGGACCTTTTGGTCCCGGTTGGTGGGACGAACCGGGACCAATGTGCCTTGCTCCTGGCCCACCACCATTGGTCCCGGTTGGTGGCCTGAACCGGGACAAAAGGCTTCCCTTTAGTCCTAGTTCAAGCCACGAACCGGGACCAATTAATTGCCTATATATACCCCTCGCCCGCGAGCAGAGCACTCTCACTGCTCTGTTTTTCGTGGCCGGCGAGGAGAGAGCTTTGTGGTGCTCTAGCTCACCTCCTATGCACACGAGGTGTTCGATGGAATGCCGAGCCACACTACTTAAGCTTTCTCCTCTCCAAGCTCCATTTTCCTCAATATTTGTCTAGGTTTAGCGGTCCGTCACGTCTCGTCCCCATCTTCACCGCCGTCGATCGCCCGCGCCGATATCGTCGCCGGCACCACCGTGGTGAGCCTCTTGTTCTTATCTTCTTTCTGAAAGGAAAACAAAATCTTACTTGTATGTTTATATATATATATACTTGTATAATTTTCTTACTTTTATTATTGCATCTTATATAGTGCGATGGTTTTGGTATCCGCCCCCGTCGGCCCTCGTCCTGTCTATGATTCGGATGTGGTATATATTATCTTTTCATAACTATTGGTTCATCTATTGTTTATGACAATTATGCCGACCAACGTGACATAGATTTTATTTATCTAGGAGGTTGTTGAACCGGAAATTCCAACCGACCCTATTATCGAGAGGTTAAATTTAGTTGAAGAAGAAAACAATTTCTTAAAGGAAAAAAATAGAAAAATTGAGGAGGAGAAGATGATATTGGAGTTGCATGTTGCGGATGTCGTGGATGATCACAAGATCAAGATGGATGCAATGCACTTGAAGATTAGAAAGATTAGAAAATATGCCATTCATACCGAGGCTTGGTATCATTATGCCATTGGATCAGTTGTTACATTGGTTGCGATTATGATCGCATTTGTTTTTGCATTGAAATGTTTTACATAGTTTCAATGTATGGTTTAATTAATTTAGATGCTCTGTAGAGCTTTATGTTGTTAGATGAGAACTATGTATGTACTTTGGTTTTAATGTGATGATGAACTTCTATTAATTTGGTCACTTAATTATCTATTCATGATGTTCTGTAATGATTTTTGACACACTTAATTATATATAATGCACGCAGATGAACCGGCAATGGATGTACGGTTCAAGACACACCTCCGAGTACATTAAGGGCGTGCATGAATTTCTCGAAGTGGCTGAGGCAAACAAGCAGAATGGTTTTATGTGTTGTCCATGCCCTATATGTGGGAATATGAAGTCTTACTCTGACCGGAAAATCCTTCACACCCACCTGCTTTACAAGGGTTTCATGCCACACTATAATGTTTGGACGAGGCACAGAGAAATAGGGGTTATGATGGAAGACAGTGAAGAAGAAAAGTACGATGACAACTATGTGCCCCCTGAATACGGTGATGCTACTGAAGATCAAGAGGAACCAGACGATGTGCACGATGATGCTGCAACAGGCGAAGCTGCTGAAGATCAAGAGGAACCAGATGATGTGCCCAATGATGATGATCTCCGCCGGGTCATTGTCGATGCAAGGACGCAATGCGAAAGTCAAAAGGAGAAGTTGAAGTTCGATCGCATGTTAGAGGACCACAAAAAAGGGTTGTACCCCAATTGCGAAGAAGGCAACAGAAAGCTCGGTACCATACTGGAATTGCTGCAGTGGAAGGCAGAGAATGCTGTGCCTAACAAAGGATTTGAGAAGCTACTGAAAATATTGAAGAAGAAGCTTCCGAAGGATAACGAATTGCCCGACAGTACATACGCAGCAAAGAAGATCGTATGCCCTCTAGGATTGGAGGTGCAGAAGATACATGCATGCCCTAATGACTGCATCCTCTACCGCGGTGCGTACAAGGATCTGAACGCATGCCCGGTATGTGGGGCATTATGGTATATAAGATCAGACGAGATGACCCTGGTGATGTTGACGGCGAGCCCCCCAGGAAGAGGGTTCCTGCAAAGGTGATGTGGTATGCTGCTATAATACCACGGTTGAAACGTCTGTTCAGAAACGGAGAGCATGCCAAGTTGATGCGATGGCACAGTGAGGACCCTAAGAAAGACGGGAAGTTGAGAGCACCCGCTCACGGGTTGCAGTGGAGAAAAATCAAGAGAAAGTACTGGGATGAGTTTGCAAGTGACCCAAGGAACGTATGGTTTGCTTTAAGTGCGGATGGCATTAATCCTTTCGGGGAGCAGAGCAGCAATCACAGCACCTGGCCCGTAACTCTATGTATGTATAACCTTCCTCCTTGGATGTGCATGAAGCGGAAGTTCATTATGATGCCAGTTCTCATCCAAGGCCCTAAGCAACCCGGCAACGACATTGATCTGTACCCAAGGCCATTAGTTGAAGAACTTTTACAGCTGTGGAATGGAAACGGTGTACGTACGTGGGATGAGCACAAACAGGAGGAATTTCACCTAAAGGCGTTGCTGTTCGTGACCATCAACGATTGGCCCGCTCTTAGTAACCTTTCAGGACAGACAAACAAGGGATACCACGCATGCACGCACTGTTTACTTAACACCGATAGTATATACCTGGGAAGCTGCAGGAAGAATGTGTACCTGGGCCATCGTTGATTTCTTCCGACCAACCATCAATGTCGAAAGAAAGGCAAGCATTTCAAAGGCGAGGCAGATCACCGGAGGAAGCCCGCCATGCGTACCGGTGATCATGTACTTGCTATGGTCAATGATTTACATGTAATCTTTGGAAAGGGTCCCGGCGGACTAGCTGTTCCGAGTGACGCTGGGTGACACGCACCCATGTGGAAGAAGAAATCTATATTTTGGGACCTACCCTACTAGAAAGACCTAGAGGTCCGCTCTTCGATCGACGTGATGCACGTGACTAAGAACCTTTGCGTGAACCTGCTAGGCTTCTTGGGCGTGTATGGGAAGACAAAAGATACAGCTGAGGCACGGGAGGACCTGCAACATTTGCACGAAAAAGTCGGCATGCCTCCAAAGCAGTATGAAGGTCCTGCCAGCTATGCTCTTACCAAAGAAGAGAAGGAAATCTTCTTTGAATGCCTGCTTAGTATGAAGGTCCCGACTAGCTTCTCGTCGAATATAAAAGGAATAATAAATATGTCAGAGAAAAAGTTTCAGAACCTAAGGTCTCATGACTGCCACGTGATTATGATGCAACTGCTTCCGGTTGCATTCAAGGGGCTTCTACCGGAAAACGTCCGATTAGCCATTGTGAAGCTATGTGCATTCCTCAATGCAATCTCTCAGAAGGTGATCGATCCAGAAATCATACCAAGGCTAAGGAGTGATGTGGTGCAATGTCTTGTCAGTTTCGAGCTGGTGTTCCCACCATCCTTCTTCAATATCATGGCGCACGTCCTAGTTCATCTAGTTGACGAGATTGTCATTCTGGGCCCCGTATTTCTACACAATATGTACCCCTTTGAGAGGTTCATGGGAGTCCTAAAGAAATATGTCTGTAACCGCGCTAGGCCAGAAGGAAGCATCTCCATGGGCCATCAAACAGAGGATGTCATCGGGTTTTGTGTTGACTTCATTCCTGGCCTTAAGAAGATAGGTCTCCCTCAATCGCGGTATGAGGGGAGACTGAATGGAAAAGGCACGCTTGGAAGGGACTCAATAATATGCAGGGATGGATATTCTTGGTCTCAAGCACGCTACACAGTTCTACAGAACTCTACCTTGGTGACCCCGTATGTCGATGAACACAAGAACAGTCTGCGCTCCAAACACCCGGAGCAGTGCGATGACTGGATTACATGTGAACACATCAGGACTTTCAGCAGTTGGTTGGAAACACGTCTCAGAGGTGACAGCACTATTTGTGATGAGCTGTACTTGTTGTCCAGGGGACCATCTTCGACTGTTACGATTTGGAAAGGATACGAGATAAATGGGAATACATTTTACACGATTAACCAAGATCAAAAGAGCACCAACCAAAACAGCGGTGTCCGCTTTGATGCAACAACCGAGAGGGGAAAGGACACATATTATGGTTACATAGTGGACATATGGGAACTTGACTACGGACATGATTTTAAGGTCCCTTTGTTTAAGTGCAAATGGGTCAATCTGTCAGGAGGCGGGGTACAGGTAGACCCACAGTACGAAATGACAATAGTGGATCTGAAAAATCTTGGGTACACTGACGAACCGTTCGTCCTAGCCAATGATGTGGCACAGGTTATCTATGTGAAGGACATGTCTACTAGACCGAGAAAGAGAAAAGATAAGGAAGCGAATACATCATACTATGAGCCAAAGCGCCATGTAGTTCTTTCAGGAAAAAGGGACATCGTGGGAGTGGAGGACAAGACAGACATGTCTGAAGATTATGAAAAGTTTCATGAAATTCCTCCCTTCAAAGTCAAGGCTAACCCCAGCACCTGATAAACGATGAAGATTATCCATGGTTACGGCGCAATAAGCAAATGACACAAGCGAAGAAAAAGTGAAGACTTTCTCCCGCAACTATTATGATGATACCATGCCAACTTTGTAACTGACGAGTATGATACCATTGTCCGTTTTGTACATGCACATGCTATGTGGGTCAATTTATGATACCATGCCAACTTTCAACTTTTTCAGAGTTCATTTGAAATGCTTTAATGTCTTATGGTTCGGCCCTCGTAATAATTAAAAATAGCAACAATAAGTATTTTGTAGTAAGTAGAAACAAAATAAAATAAATAAAGCAAGAAAGAAAACAAAAAAAAAGTGTTTTCAAATTTGAAAACTAATGGCACTAACAGAAAGTTTATAATTTTCCTAAAACTAAAAGCAAAAAGAATTGAAAAATAAAGCAAAAAACAAAAGAAAAATAAATAATGCAGAAAACAAAACAAAAAAACAATTAAAATAGCAACAATAAGTATTTTCTTGTAAGTAGAAACAAAATAAAATAAATAAAGCAAGAAAGAAAACAAAAGAAACAAAAAAAGTGTTTTCAAATTTGAAAACTAATGGCACTAACAGAAAGTTTATAATTTTTCTAAAACTAAAAGCAAAAAGAATTAAAAAAAATAAAGCAAAAAACAAAAGAAAATAAATAATGCAGAAAACAAAACAAAAAAACTGGAAAATAATTAAAAATAGCAACAATAAGTATTTTGTTGTAAGTAGAAACAAAATAAAATAAATAAAGCAAGAAAGAAAATAAAAAAACAAAAAAAAATGCCTCCTACTGGGCCCCCACGGCTTGAATACGACTAGAAACCCTACCATGGGACAGGATTCAGGCCCGCAGTAGACCCAGAAGGCCCATCAGGCAAAGCAGTAGCAAATAGGCCCGCAAGCCTACGGTGGAGAGGAGCTCGATAGGGGTGCGGCAGTGGCGCTTATAAACCACTGCACGCCCCTCTCAACTAGCGAGGTGGGACTAAACTTTGGCCCCGACGCGGGTAACACAGGGTCCTTTGGTCTCGGTTGGTGGCACCAACCGGGACTAAAGGGGTAGGTATTAGTCCCAGTTGGTGCCACCAACTGGGACCAAAGGCCGCCGCTTCCCGCCCTTTGGGCTGCTGAAAATAGCCCTTTGGTCCCGGTTGGTGGCACCAACCGGGACTAAAGGGGGCATTGGTCCCGATTGGTTTCACGAACCGGGACCAATGCTCTTGCTATATATACAACACTTAGGAAAATTTGACGAACACACCGTCAGTTGCCATCGACGCCGCCAGGCTGCCCAGATCGACGCCGTCCGCTGCCTCGACGCCGCCCGCCGCCCAGACACCGTCCGTGCGCCGCCCCGACGCCGTCCGCGCGCCCCTGTCGTCGCCC
>NC_041385.1:819392561-819397722 GCF_002162155.2 Triticum dicoccoides
ATATGTATTAATTTTTTATTTAGGTTGTTAGTAGATATCGATTTTAGGTTAGTGCATTTTAATTAGGTTAGTGTAGAGGAAAAAGTAAAATAAGGAAAAGGAAGAAAAGATGAAGAAGGAAGAAGGAAGAAGAAGAAGAAAAAGAATGAGAGGAAAAAGGAAAATAAGAAGAGGAAGAAAAGGAGAAGAAGAGGAGAGGAAAAGAAGAGGAGAAATAAATAAGAAGAAGAAAAAAGAAGAAAAATAAGAGGAGAAGAGGAAAGGAATAGAGGAGAAGAAGAAAAAATAGAAAAAAATTCTATTTTTTCTTCTTGTCCTCTATTCCTTTATTCTTCTTCTTCCTTCTTCCTTCTTCCTCTTTTCTTCCTTTTCCTTAATTATTTTCCTTTCTCGAGGGAGAAGAAGAAAAAGAAGAGGAGAAGAAGAAAGAAAGGAATAGAGGAGAAATAAATAAGAAGAACAAAAAAGAAGAAAAGGAAGAGGAGAAGAAGAAAGGAATAGAGGAGAAGAAGAAAAAATAGAAAAATTCTATTTTTTCTTCTGCTCCTCTATTCCTTTCTTCTTCTCCTCTTTTTTTCTTCTTTTTTTTCTTCGATCTTCTCCTCTATTCCTTTCTTCTTCTTCTCTTTTTATTTCTTCTTCGTTTTCTTATGTTTTATCGGGTCTATCGCCGTCAGGCTGCACGCCTTCGCCCTCGCCGCCCCCTCAAGATAACTTCGACATGAGGGGCGGTCGATGTATATACCCCCTCTCGACCATGATAACCCTATACAACGGCAGCACCCCCCTCGGCCCTCTCGCTCGACCAAAACTCTCGAGGCCACCCAAATTTACCAAGTTAAAAGAGCGTTGTCGTCGAGGCCACCCCAAACCCTTGAAGCATTGTGTCGAGGCGATCCCAAACCCTAGAGAAGCAGCATCGAGGCCACTAAAATGATTCCTTATTGTGATTAGCTAGCTAGTTCTACGTTTGCCACTAATATATATCCATCTGTACCATGTTTGAATAATAATTGACATGTTGTAAATATTTGCAGAAACTATGGAGCACTACCAAGACGAAGCAACAGAACCGATGTTGGGGGAGATAATCGCAGAAGGAACTGATGTCATTGCGTCATTTTTCAACGACGTCGTTGGTCAGGAAGGACTGGGTGAAGAAGAGGGCCATGTTCATGATGGCTCCGGCCCATTAATGCCGGTACAAGAAGAGGGCTATGTTCATGATGGCTTCGGTGATGACCCAATGGAGGTACAAGAAGGAGACCGTGCTGACTGCTCCGGTGACCGAACCGAGTCCGGCCAGGTATATATATATTAGTTAAGCCCGTGCTGACTAGTTAATTGATGCATTCATTGTTTTGGTATATGTACACATATTAATTACTCTCGTCTTTCTTCCTTTTAATTTCTAGCCCTCCGGATCGAGCACAACTTCGGTAAGGAGACGAGGCCCGAAGAAAAAGTTGAGCTCGGATGAAAGGTTTGAGATCATAGAAATCGCGCCCGACGGCGAACCGATTGAACCCATCTGGACAAAGAACACATTTTCTGCTCAGTGCGGGGTTCTTGTTAGGGACAAGATCCCGATCAGCATCCAGCAATGGTATAAGCCTAAGGACGACCCTGAGGTATCTTATGTCAATGATATGCAGAAAGAAGATCTTTGGACTCAGCTGAAGGCAAATTTCACCCTACCGCCAGAGGAGGATCCGGAGAAGCCAGTTAAAGAGCAATTAATCAAGTCTTGTGCTCTTAAGAAGATGGCAACCCTATTCAGGAGGTGGAGGAAAGAGTTGAACCATTTTGTCGAAAAAAAAGACACCAGAATTCATCGGCAAATATGAGAAGATCAAAGATCACTGGCCCGCATTTGTGGCCCACAAGACATCGGAAAAGAGTAAGAAGATGTCGGTGACGAACAAGGAAAATGCTGCGAAGAAGAAGCTTCACCATCGCACGGGGTCAGGTGGCTACCTAGAAGCCCGGCCTAAGTGGTCCAGGGAGGAGAATGATCTGCTTGAAAAAGGGATCGAACCAGAGACAATGAGATGTCCAGACCGTTGCCGGACTTGGTTCTTCGGGGCTGGCGGAACCTTGGACCCTGTATTAGGGATCTGCCGTTGGACGGACGAGCAACTGGAATTACCAGTCAAGAACCTTCGACATTATATCAATGCAGCGCAGAAAGGGACGTTCGTACCAGACAGGGAGAAGGACGAGCTCACAATGGCCCTCGGGAATCCTAAGCACCCTGGACGGACACGAGGCACGCCAGGCTCCATTCGGTGGAAGGTTGGTTTTCCGGACGCAGGGGGTTACAAAACCCACGAGAGGAGGAAGAAACTGGAGCAGGGCCAACTGCAGGCGCTGCACGAAAGGGTAATGGGGCTAGAGGAACGAGAAGCAGCAGATCGCAGCAAACGACCTGCCGAAGCTTCCCTCGAAGCTACCCTGCCATCTCAGCGGAGAAGCAGCGTGGCTTCCACCGAGCTGCTTCAGCCAGAGCATGTCTTGATGGCTCCTGCCAGCTATCCCGTGGATGCTATCACGGAGTCTCAACATTGCCACATTATGGCGCGATGGATGAATTTGAAGGTCAAAGCGGCTGTTGGCTCTGTTTATCCTACTGGATCCGGAGCAACTTATCACTGTCGGCCGATTCCAGAAGGATATGCTAAGGTGATGGTCGATGAAATAATGGAGGGATTTAAGGACCTCCTGCTTGACCACCCTACCGGTGAAGGGGAGACTAGGCTGGGTTCTGCTCTGAAGACTCCATGCCTATGGCGGAAGGAGCTCATCAACCTTCCGAACTGGACGCCTCCGCCTCCTGCTCCTCCTCCGGCGAGTCAGGGCACTCCGCCTCCTCCACCGCCTCCTCCTCCGGCGAGTGACGATCAGGGCACGCGTGGCGGCACTCCGCCTCCTTCTCCGGCGCGTGGCGGTACTCCGCCTCCTTCTCCGCCTGCGCCGGCGCTCTCGAGTAGCCAGTAGCCTCCTCCTTCTCCGCCTCGCCAGCAAGGGCGGAAGAGACCCGCCGCCGCCCCGGATGCTCCGGCGCGTCATACTCCTTCTCCTCTGCCTCGTAAGCAAGCACGAAAGAAAACAGACGCCGCAGCGCTCCGTCTGCTCCGGCATCTAGCAGCACAACCATAGGCGGGAGGCAATACAGATACGGTCCACCTCTCAAGCCTCTAGAGAAGTTACCGTACGAGAGGACCGAGGAGGAAAACGATACGATTGTGCGGACCCACGTGAAGGAGTTCTTTGAAGGGGTGAAAGCAAACAGACATCCACCTCCGGAGGAGAAGGTAGATCCGGTGAAAGCAAAGCGCACTATTGACGCCCTGAGGAAACCACCAAAGTCTCTGTCGAGAACCAACTATCAGTGCATTACTGAATAGACATATCTCCAAGCCCAGCGGTCGGGATCTACTGTCAGTGATAAAAGGTCAAAAGAACGAGCAAAGGGGAAAAAATTGCCTAGCTCGGCGAACAAGCACAGCAATCGTGCCCCCCGCTCAATGTGTCTAATGCTTCGGGGACGGTGGCCGGTTATGGCAATCTTGCAGATTACATGCCTGGCGATCAACTTCCTGATTTCTTGGAGGTGGACGAACACAGATACGAGTATGGGAAGCCTCTCGTCAAAGATGAAAAATCTCTGACAACAATGATGCGAAGATTCCATAATTGGTACATGTAAACCTGCAGAGAGTCTGGGGAGACGAATGCTTTGTATCTGAATATTAAAGAGGAGCACGACCTCGTTGCAAGTGATCTGTTGACTATTCCATTTGATGAGTTCTTCGCGTTCTTCAATCAAAAGGCCCTCGATAAACTAATGGTCTTTTGCTACTGTCTGTAAGTACTATTTCTATCATTAAGTCTCTATATATAGCTCGGCTCTTTCATTTCATGTATTTATAATTAATTATCCTCAATATATTATGCAGATTGAAGATTGTCGAGTGCAAAAAACAAGAAATTTATGATATTGGGTTCATTAACACAAATATCATAGATGAATTTCTGGTTGAAAAGGACGTCAAAGAGGCCGAGGACAACTTGCTACGATCGTTGATCAAAAATCAAAAAAAAGATACCATACTCATTCCTTACAACGGCAAGTGAGTGTTACTGTCGTGTGCATATTCGGTTTCCCTTATTACTCGAGCGAGGTTATAGTAATGTAATTGATAAGTTATGCATGCGTGTGCAGGTACCACTATGTTCTTCTGGAGATTAAGCTTGAGCGGGAACTAGTAACCGTCTTAGACTCGAGACGGAAAGATCCCAAAACCTATGCGGACATGACTGAATTGCTTAACAAGTAAGTTCAATCGATCATTATCACACCATATCGGCAACTTTTTGTTCATTTCCTGATATCTCAAGTAATAATAATTATTTTCTTTGTCTTGCAGGGTTTGGAAACAGTTCATTGCAGAAGCTCCGGGACTGCCGAAGGAGCTGCGATATACATACCGAAAGTAAGTACTACTGGCTAGCTAGTTGCGCGCATCTCCCATTGATTCTATAGCTATACTTTCATCAATGTCATTTATAATGCTTCATTATCAGTTTGATTGACCTCTATTTCTCGTAAAGTGCTTGTGGCAGGAACAAGGGAATGATTTCTATGGATATTACGTGTGCGAGTTCATCCACAACGCGACTTTCAAAAACAAGCGGGGCTACTCTCAAAGACAATATGAAGTGCGTAAGAAATAATATTCACAATTTCATTTTATTACACCATCATTTCTGTTGAGTTTCATTCATATATATGTATTAATTAACCCCCTTCTTCAAATTAGACGCGGCAGATGCGGAATGAACTCCTAGAACCAGATCGCATGAAAGCAATTCAAGAGGAATTGGCGGGATTCTTTCTTGACCACGTCATCAATAAAGCCGGAGAATACCATGTGGAAGTTGATTTCAATTGCTAGGGATTGTAATTAAGAGATCTTACATATTATACATGTATGTAGCCAGTACCGTCGGATACATGATACGAAAACTTGTTGTTCTACCAATCTCTCCGAGAAGGAGAGATTGATCGATCACTTCTCTCGGTATGCATGACAAACTTCTGTACTCAATGGTTCTCTCGATCACTTATGTATATAATAGGTAGCGTCGACCAAGCACG
>NC_041385.1:819397862-819432442 GCF_002162155.2 Triticum dicoccoides
CCCCCTTTCAAAAACAACAAAAACCCCAACCACTGGAATGCTGACGCGTGGATGCCTTTTGGTCCCGGTTGGTGCCACCAATCGGGACCAAAGGCCCCCCTGACTGGGCTCGGCGCACAGGCCATGTGTAGGCACATTGGTCCCGGTTCGTGTTTGAACCGGAACTAATGGATGGAGGTATTAATAACGACTCATTAGTCCCGGTTCATGAACCGGGACTAAAGGCCCTTACGAACCGGAACTATTAGGTGTTTTTCTACTAATGAGTTGGATGGGCAAGATCAATCATGTATCCATGTGAACTGACCTATGCTGACCCGTGGGGCCGAGAGTTGACTGGGCTCACTGTCAGTTAATATATTTTGCGAGGACACTCTCAGTGAAACCTTGCACGTCTGTGTCGGCGGTGCATGCATTGCAGCCAGCGAGTGGAGTAGAAAACCGCGTTGCTCTGTTGGTGACACAAGGAGCCGGGTGACTGACATTTATTTGCCCATACGACCTCTCCGTGACCTTTGCCAGTGCATTTATTCGGGTGAATTAAAGTGAGATATGGGAAGATTCGTGTACCGTAGAGCAAGTACAATAAAGCTGAGTCAGCTCGCTGTAAGGCTGGTCATAGTGGGGAGTAACTTATACTAGTGTCATGCACATGACACTAGTCTAAGTTACTATCTTCATAGTGCAAAGTAACATAGTAGTAGTGTCATAGAGGACTTCATTAATTAGCTTGTAGACTCATTTTGTTTTGAAAAGCGCTATGTTATAGTAACATATTATGTTACCACTTCTCATTAACTACATGCCACGCATAAGAAAAAAATCTCGAAATGCGCTATGTTACTTGCTAAGTTACTCCCACTATGACTAGCCTAAGGAATAAACTAGTATATTCTAACTTAGTTGAAGGAAAGGAAAGAGGATAGAGAAGGTAAGCGGGCTCTTAATGAAGAGTCAGCTCTAGCACGTGCTCCTAGGCACTTTGTGAGAATGAAAGATGATCATATAATAAAAAAACAATACACTATTCTACTCATCTATTGTACATATTGGCTATAAGAGCATGCTTGGATCCAAGGGACTATTTTTAGTCTGACTAAAACTAGTCTCTTTTAGAGCTAAAGTTCCAATCACCCCTGACTAAAGAGAGGCTAGAACTAGTCTTGAGACTAAAAAATTTAGTCAGCGGAACCCTACTAAAATGTGGATTAGTCCTCTCTCTACTCATTCAACTACTCTCCTTTAACACATGCGAGTTCTGGATTGGAGGGTTCGGAGGATAACAAATGCTCATTAACTCGATTTTAGTCTATTTAATATTTGTATCCAAGCATGGGTGAGGCTAGCAAGTTTTAGTCTCATTACTTTTAGTCATGGGACTAAAATGTATCCAAGCACCCTCTAAGATGGCATGCCAATAGCTTATAGCCAACAGTTGACTATACTATTAACCATGCTTTATACGTGTTTGAGGGTACTAAAACTGAACCACCGTCTAGATTTTTTTAGATAAACATCCCCTCACTTTATTAAGTCACAATGTTCAAGACGGAACGTTTCCACCCGGCCGACCAGCTGAGTTTTGCGCCAGTCGCGCGGGGGCCGTTTGATCTGGCTGGGATCAAACGACACATGAAGGGCTACATGCACTGTTCCTTTCTTATCGTCGATCAACCTGGGCCACTGACTCGAGCGTTAACACTTTCTTCTTCTTCTTCTTCTTCCTCAGGTGGCGCTCCGCAGTAGCTGAACCCGCCATCCTTCTCATCCTCTATCCTCCCAGATTTCATGCCCCCCGAGCGCATCTTTCTCTCCTCCTCCTATCGTTCCTTCCCACCGTTAATTTTGCTTCGAGCGGCATCCTCCACACCATTGTTGTGCACGCAGGACGGCGAGCTGTGTCCTGCAAGGCGACGAGCGCAACCGCAATGGAAAATACTGGGAACCCCATTGCCAGATGTTGGAACCACGCCCAACAGTTGTTGTGACCCGTGGACAGGGGGCGAGCTTTTTCCATGGTGACCACGGATGGATGTTTGCAGGGGGAGCGGGGTGGCAAAGATGGAACTAGCAACTATTTTTGCTGCAACCGGCTAGAGTTGGAGCTGGAACCAACAGCTGGGGTTGCAGCAACCGGGATCGGAACTGGAACGAGCAACTGCTTTTGTTGCAACCGGCCGATGCCGGAGCTGTAACCGATAAATGGTTTTGCTGCAAAGAACTACAGTGTCTTCTACAACGGTCGCGTTGACTGTGGCGACAGCGCGACGAGCGGCCAGTGGAGGAGCTGCTGCCACAGGGCGGTGGCATGGTGCTCCACCGCGGGATGCTGGAATTGGCGATGTCATTTGCTGGAAGCGGCAAGGTCGATGGCTACAACGGAGACGCAAAATGCTGCAACCGGTACGGCGAGTTACAACCGGCGACGACGACGACTTTTTCTTATTGCAACCATCATTGTCGTTTGCTGCGACCAGCCAGAAATCGCTGCGACGTGCTGTGATCGCGAGCTGTGATGGTGGCCATCGGGGTGCTGCGACGTGGCATGTGACATGCTTGAATAATGGATGTTACGATGGTAGCCACCGGATGCTGGGACAACAGGACAGGGCTGGCCTATAATTTGTGAGTGGAGCGTAGTCCGCGGCGAACCATCTACTCCGGAACGGCCGCGGCAAGTAGATGCTGCCTTCGCATGGGACTGTAGGCCGCATGCTGCTGGGGGCAGAGCGAGCTGCACGCGGCCGGATATTTTGTTCTCGGCTGTGTTCCGGCTGAGGAAACGATCTAACGATGCAGGCTGTTTCGATCAAACAGATGGACATCGACCGGTCGATCGACTTGGCCGGTCGACCGGCGCCTATCAGCGCCCATGTTCAAGGGGATTATTATAGAATCATTCGGGCGCCGAGCCACACATGGCGACAAACCGCAAGTGAATGAGAAAATCTTAAAACAAAACCTACACACATCAAAGAGATCCATACCACTGTCTAGATTTTTTATGGAGGCAATCATACCGGGAACTCCTTTGTGCCGCATTTTGCGGCGAATAGGGAGCGACGCACGCAGTTGCCATGTGACTAGGCCAGCCCACTAAGAGGCACCGTGAGTTGCTAACAGCAGTAAAAGTTAAAAAAATCGAAAGAGACGCTGCTAGGATTCAAACATGCGATGTCGCTCTGCCCCACAGCGCTGCTTGCCACTAAAGTAAATGGCCACATGTGAACAAACAAGCATCGAGAACTTATTTAGGAACTTACCGTTGTGGGATATTCCCTGTTGGATATTATTTTCTGTACGTGTACAGTAGCATCAATATTTTTGAAAATTCGAACACATTTCAGAAACTCACGATGCTTAAACAAATGTGAACATTTTTCAAAAACAAGAACAAAATTTGTGAAGGAGTTCTTTCACTTTGGAACAATTTCTAAAATACTAGAGCACAATTTTGAATTTTGAATTTTTAACAAAATGAATCAATTTTGAAACCCCGAACGTATTTCAAAAGAATGAACAAAATTTGAAGTTCCAAACATTTTGAGTCAAAAATAGAATGTTCTACAAAATACAAACACTTACCAAATTTCTGAACAATTTTTTCTAAAAACTAAAATATTTTCGAAAAATAGGAACTTTTCTTGAAAATCATGAACATTTCTTGAAACAGGAACATTTTTCCAAATTCCAAAAAAAAATTTGGAGATGCGAATATACTTTGAAATTCCTGGACAAAATTAGGAAATGTGAACATTTTTTTTAACTTGTTAACATTTTTGAAACTCTGGAAAAAATGAAAAAGTGAACATTTTATGCAATTTACGAACAATTTTTTTAACAACCAAACATTTCTTGAAAAGTTGCGAAAATATAGAACAAAAGCATTCACAACATTTTTTGAAAGATAAGAACAGTTTTTTAGAATCCTGTACATTTTTTGAATTTATGAACAATTTTGAAAAATGACGATTTTTTGAAACTTGCAACATTTTTAAAAGCAAGAACATTATTCAAAAATAAGAACTATTTTTGAACATGAACTTAGTTTAAAAGAAGATAAAATAACCATGAAAAAGAAAAGAGTAAAAGAAACATAAAACATTAAAAAGATAAGAAAAGAGAAAGAAAAAAAAGAAGCAGAAACAGAAAAAAGAAAAAATATAGTTAAAAAACCAAAAAACCACTTCAGGAAACCTTCTAGAAGGTTCCCCAAATCGGCTGGCTAGTTGCATGCATTGTCTACGCAAACCTTTGGCCGGCCCATCGCATCGCTGCTCGGTCGCTCACTTGCGCGAAGTGCCGGCAGTTTGACGCAAAAGCGCCACCGTCTGGAGACATGTCCATTGTCCTACACCGGCTCGTATCACGGCAGGCCTAAAACTACCCGGGTCTCTCACACACCCCAACAACGCATGTCTAGCCCCTAACAAGCAATTTTATTGGGCCTCATTACATGCCAGCCCAGCAGGCCGGGTTGACCCTTAGAGCAGGAAAACCGAAATGAGCAAAAGAAATTTCTAAAAAAAAAAAAGAAATTAGCAAAAAAAAAAGTTCAGCACCTCTAAACTTCAGAATGGGGAGCACGTTTTCTTTTTAGTCTCCTAAAAAAATGTAAGTGTCCCCTTACTCTCACTATCGATGTAGGATTGGGAGGACTCTGGAAATGGCGAAATATAGGGTTGCTTGTGATTTCCTCCTGTCGACCCTCACAACGAGTTCAATCCATTCCGGCCAAGGCCAGAGCAAATCTATTCCTAACCAAACTAGAATTAACTAGACGATGACTACTTAAGTTATCGCTTATAGGTATTCTCCTGATAGGCCTAGTTGCTTGCCCATCCTGGTTTCCCGTCATCACGTCAGAAAGAGGGCTACTCACGAAATAAGGACATCACTAACCGGCGAACGGTTGGTAGTTATGGATAGAACCCAAAGCAGCGATAGCCGTTAGATCCACATCAAACGAATGGGTTCCACCTCGCGAGCAATAATTAATTGGCAGAACAAGGGATTTGATCCCAGTTTGCCGGGATAGCGCCTCACACTGATCCTCTATGTCTGCTTGCACTAGACGTTTATTTTTATTTATTTTCTTCTCATCTGGTTTCCATTGTTTTGTTTTCTTGCTTGTGGAGTTTCTTCCTTCTCTCTTTCGATCGAGAAGGTTTATGTTTGACCCGCTTCTCTTGCTTCATGATTTTTCTTCTGTTTTCTTTTCTTGTTTTTTTCATGTTTGTCAAGTTTCTTTTTAAGGAAAAATATGTCAAAACGAGAATTGAACTCATGACCTGATATGTCTGGCACGCTCACGCGCGGACATCGCCTAGGCCATGTAGTCATGTTCCTCCTCAACCGGGAGTTGATCTTAAAGAGAGTGGCGGTTCTTCGAGTCAAACGGGGTTACCGAATGAAAGAAACCGCACTCTAGCTGATTTGATTAACGCCATGTTAGACACAGCCGGACTTTCCAAGGAATGGTGGGGGAGGCTTTGATGACTGGAAGTCATGTCCTAAATAGAGTTCCTGCAAACAATAAAGAGATTACCCCATTTGAGGAACGAGAAAGGAAAAGGGTTAAACTCTCCTACTTACGAACTTGGGGTTGTTTGGCTAAAGTCAACGTGTCAATAACCAAGAAGTGTAAGTTTGGACAAAAACAATTGATTGTGTTTTCCTGGAATATGCTTTCAATAGCATTAGCTATATATTTCTAGTGGTAAAATCTGAGGTACTTGACATGAATGTTAGTACAATCATGGAGTCGAATGATGCGACTTTCCTTGAGGATATTTTTCCTCTAAAATATATATCTACCTCATCCAGTCAGAGGTTAGAGACAACCACTGAACCTTTTGTTCCATTGGAACATTTTAAGAAGAAACGCACCGAGATTCCTGAGGAGAATAACGATGAAGCTCCTAGAAGGGGCAAGAAACAAAGGACCGAAAGTCATTTGGCGAAGATTTCATTGTGTACCTCGTGAATGATACTCCCACTTCTATTTCAGAAGCCTATGCATCTCTTGATGCAGAGTATTGGATAGAAGTTGTGCATAGTAAGATGGATTCCATTATTGCTAACGGGGCATGGGAGATCACCAATCGTCCTTATGGGTTTAAACCTGTAGGATGTAAGTGGGTGTTTAAGAAAAAGCTTAGGCCTAATGGTCCAATACAAAAGAAAGAGGCACGGCTTGTAGCCAAGGGATATACCCAAAAAGAAGCTGAAGATTTCTTTGATACTTATGCGCATGTGACCAGATTGACCACTATTCGAGTACTACTCTCATTGGCTGGCTCACACAAACTTCTCATTCATCAAATGGACGTTAGGACAACTTTCCTAAATGGAGAGTTGGATGAGGAAATTTACATGGAACACCCTGATGGTTTTGTAGTAGATGGTCATGAAGGAAAGGTGTGCAAGTTTTTGAAATCTTTGTATGGTTTGAAAGAAGCACCTAAGCAATAGCACGAGAAGTTCGAAAGAATTTTGTCATCCATGGGCTTTGTTGCAAACGAAGCCGACAAGTGCGTGTAGTATCGCCATGGTGGGGGCGAGGGAGTTATATTGTGTTTGTATGTTGACGACATACTTATTTTTTAAACAAATCTCAAGGTCATCGAGGAAGTGAAAGCTTTTCTGAATCAAAACTTTGAGATGAAAGACCTTGGAGTAGCTGATGTTATCTTGAACATCAAGCTTATGAGAGGCGATGATGGTGGGATTACACTATTATAGTCTCACTGTGTGGAGAAGGTTCTAGATCGCTTTGGATATTCAGATTGTAAACTTTCTCCGACACCTTATGATCCGAGTGTGTTGATGCGAAAAACGAAGGAGAAACAAATGATCAATTGAGATTTTCTCAAATCATTGGATCACTCATGTATTTAGCTAGCGCTATGAGGCCTGGCATCTCGTTTGCCGTGAGCGAAGTAAGCCAGTTTGTTTCAAACCCAGGTGATGTTCATTGGCATGCACTTGAGAGAATACTGAGCTATCTGAAAGGAACTGCGAGTTATGGACTTCACTATATGGGGTATCCAAGAGTAGTTGAAGGTTATAGTGATGCAAATTGGATATCTGATGTTGATGAGCTTAAAGCCACAAGTGGTTATGTGTTTACACTTGGTGGTGCTAATGTTTCCTAGAAGTATTGCAAGCAGACCATCCTAACAAGGCCAACAATGAAAGCAGAACTCATAGCATTAGACATAGCAACAGTTGAAGCAGAAGGGCTTTGACAACTTTTAATGGACCTATCGGTGGTTCAAAAATCAATACCAACTATCCTAATGAACTGTGATAATCAAACAGTGATTGTCAATGTAAACAATTCTAAGGACAATAGGAAGTCATCAAAACATGTAATAAGGAGATTGTGTCAGGTTTATGAGAAATTCCGGAGTTATAGTATTGGACTATATAAACACATCTAAGAATCTGACAGATCCCTTCACAAATGGTTTATCACGAAATGTGATAGACAATTCATCGAAGGAGATCGGATTGAGACCCACTACATAAGTTGCCATGCAAGTTGAAACGATTGGCGTACTAATGGAAGACGAAACTGACCACTTAATAGGATTATTAGTGCGTCTGTTTCTCTTCTCCTTAATGGGAATTAGTGCGTCCATTTCCAATTTCATCTCATCACGTCTATAATAGGTTGCTCCTCTTCTCAACGAGACACACAACAAATCTCCTCGTTCCATAAAATTGCACCACTTATCTCTTTCCCATCTCGCTTCCGGCATGCACCGGGGAGTGAGAGAGCAGGCCTCTGAAACTCTGCCTCTTGTGATCCGGTACGGGAGAGGGGCAATCAAGTTTTTGGGGAGCGCATCCGCGCGACTGTTGGATCGTTCATCGTGGCTGCGACCGACGATGAGTTCCCCAACGACGACGCCTTTCCCGATGTCGACGACCTCTTCGACGACATGATGAATGGCACATCTGCTTCCCCTTCTGCTGCTTCGTATGTCATATTATCCTCACCGTTAGGGTTAGTGTTTGGAGTACTACTAGTAGCAATCGATATATATATTATGTCTTTTCTTTATGGTTTTGGTTGCATGACTAGTTTCAACAATCAGTTGCATGTCTCAATTATTCTCTCGATCATGATGATCATGTTTTATCAATTGTTTTTCTTGATTAAACTTAACGAAAAAATGCCTAATTATTCAATAGCTATAGCATGAAGTGGATGGATTCGGTATACATGGGTCGCTGAAAATGGAACGTTCGTAATGTGGTATACATGGGCTGTAGAGATGGAACATTTGTACAAGCAATGCAGCATTGCCCCTGTCATCATTGAGCAATGTCCCCTGCTGACAGAGAGCAGATTTGTTTGATGCACCGTGTAACGTGCCCTGCTCGCGTGGATCTTATAGCGAAGGGAGGAAGGAGGAGAGGGGATCTGTTGCTTAGAAGGGAAGGAAGGAGTCCTGGAGATCAGCTCCAATACAAGTCGAGTACAATTTCATAACCACTCCCACACACACGCTAGACTATATGTAGCGGTCGCCAGCTGGCACTCGCTGGCCAAACGCCGTGCATCACCTCGTCACACCCTGTCCACCTGGCTGTCGACTAGGTCAATGGTCACTTGACTTGGACTTGCCTGGTTTCGGGTCCCATCGTCAGGTAGCTTCAGGATGGCCTTGACATTCTCTCCCCCTTGGAAAACGGCTTGCCCCCAAGACGTGAAGCAAGAAAACGCCGGTGCAGTTGCCGTGGATCCTCCCACATGGCCAAGGACATGGGAAACCCTGCCAATGCATGCAAACCTTCTGGACGGCCCCAACATGGGTCTTGACCGTGCGCTCTCCGATGATCGCCACTGGTTCATGCTCCATACCAAGGACCTCAGTGTCCGGAGGTAACTCTTGTTCAGCCAATGCATCACTGCCAATCGCTTTCTTCAGCTGTGACATGTGCACCACTGGGTGGATCTTTCTCCCTGCTGGCAAGTGAAGTTTGTAAGCTACCTTGCCCACTCTGGCCACAATTTTGTATGGTCCATAGTAGCGAAACGCGAGCTTCTGGAACGGCCGTTGTGCGATGGATGTTTGAATGAAGGGCTGTAGACGTAAGAAGACTGAGTCACCCACTTCAAACTCCCGATCCGTGCGCTTTTTGTCTGCTTGCCTTTTCATCTTGTCCTGAGCATGTTTCAGTTGTTGTTGTAGCAAATCCAGCATCACTTCCCTTTCTTTCAGCCATGTTGCTAGGTCGGGCACACTGCAGTCATCCACTTGAGTCACCCCAAATTCCCTTGGCAGAGTGTCATAAATCACTTCATATGGAGTTCTCCCCAGTGCTGAGTGAAAGGTGGTATTATACCAGTATTCTGCAAGGAAGAGCCATCTGTACCAATTCTTGGGGCAAGCATGGACAGAGCACCGAAGGTAAGTCTCCGGGCATTGATTCACCCGCTCCATCTGTCCGTCCGTCTGCGGGTGGTAGGGCGAGCTCATGCGCAGCTGAGTTTGAGCTAACTTAAAGAGTTCCTGCCACAAACTGCTAGTAAATATCCGGTCGCGGTCAGAGATGATAGCCAACGGAAGCCCATGCAGTTTGAAGATGTGCTGCATGAAGGTTGTGGCCACCGAGAAGGATGTGTATGGATGCTTCAGGGGCACAAAGTGGCTATATTCCGAAAACTTGTCGACCACCACTAGAATCACATCATATCCATTGGATTTTGGAAGGCCTTCAATGAAGTCCAATAATATGACTGCCCATGGGCGCTTGGCAATTGGCAAAGGCTAAAGCAACCCCGCTGGAGTGACCCGTTCTGTCTTTGCTTGCTGACAAGTTGTGCACCGACGAACAAACTGACGGACCATGTCTTTGAGCCCCTTCCAAGCAAACAAGCGTCGCACCCTATGATAAGTGGCGTGGAATCCCGAGTGACCCCCGGCTGCACTGTCATGGAGGGCCTTGATCAAGGATTCCTGAGTTTAAGTGTCATCCCCGATCCAGATGCGCCCTTGAAAGCGAACCACTCCCTCCTGTATAGCATATCCCGGATCGCTGTTTTCATCAAGCGCCAGTCGCGACATCAGCCATTGAGCTGCGGGGTCTTGTTGATAGCTGTCCAATATTGCTTATAGCCAGACTGGTTTGGCCATGGCGATCGCCGCCAGCTCCTGGGATTTGTCTTGCGCGCGTCGTGACAGGGCATCGGCAGCCCTGTTAGACACTCCAGCCTCGTACTGAATCTGGAATCGCAGCCCTACCAGCTTAGTAAAGGCCCTCTACTGGATAGGTGTATTGAGTCTCTGATCTTTCAAGTTGAGCAGACTACGTTGATCGGTACGAATGATGAATTCTGAATGTTGTAAGTATGGACGCCAATGATCAACAGCGAGGGGTAGAGCCAGGCATTCCTTCTCGTATGCTGACAGTCCCAGGTTACGAGGAGCTAAACTCTTGCTCAAATACGCGACAGGATGCCCTTCTTGCATGAGCACCGCGCCAATTCCTGTGCCGCTGGCATCTGTTTCCACCATGAATTGTTTCGAGAAATCCGGCAAGGCCAACACCGGCGCAGTGACTAGGGCTCATTTCAGACTCTGGAATGCCTTGTCTGCCAACGGGGTCCAGATGAACGCTGCTCCTTTCTTGAGAATATCATTCAGCGGCCGACTGAGTAGACCAAAATTTCTGACAAATTTTCGATAGTATCCGGCCAGTCCCAGAAATCCCCTTAGCTCTTTGATGTTGGACGGTTGCTCCCAGTTCTGCACTGCCCGAACATGCTCTGGTAAGATGGACACTCCATCCCCACTAATCTGATGCCCCAGATATGCGATCTGGTTGGTGGCAAAAGTACACTTGGAGCGCTTGGCCACTAATTCGTTGTCTGCTAGCAGTTGCAGAACTTGGCGCAAGAGAACAAGATGTTGTTGGAATGTAACTGAGTGAATTAAGATGTCATCCATGAAAACCAACACTCCCTTCCACAACACTAGCGACAAGACAAAGTTCGCAACCGACTGAAATGTGCTAGGGCCTCTTGTGACCCCGTATGGCAGCACTCGAAACTAGAAGTGTCCTTGGTGGGTAGTGAAGGTCGTCTTCTCCTCATCTTCTTCCACGAGACGGATCTGATGGTATCTTGCGCGCAAGTCCAACTTGGAGAACTAGTGCGAGCCTGCCAGCTCATCCAGCAACTCGTTGATGACAGGCAGGGGAAAGCACTTCTTCACGGTGATTGCATTCAGGTGACAAAAGTTGACACAAAAGCGCCATGTTTGATCCTTCTTCTTCACAAGTAGAACTGGGGAGGAGAACGGGCTCACACTTGGAACAGTCAACCCTTGCTTCAGCATTTCCGCGACTTGCTTTTCAATTTCAGACTTCTGCTCTGGTGTGTATCGATAGGGCCTGCTATTAACTGGCTTGGTCCCTTTCAACAACTGAATTTTGTGATCCCACACTCTATGTTTGGGTAGAGTGGTAGGTTCAGCGAACACTTGCTAAAACTCCTCGAGGATTGCCGCCACTGCTAGGTGCTGCTCCCCTGGCTCCTGGCTGCTCTCGGCGTCTGTTACACTGCACAAAAGAACGACATGTGCCACTGCATGTTGCTCCTCTAATTCCTGCAACTGAACAGCTGAAATCTGTTCGACTGGTTGTAACCGAGGTTGTACACTGACAAGCTCAATCCATTGATCATGATGTTGAAACTGCAACCGCTTATGCTCCCAGTCGATCCACATTGGTCCACAGCGTTGTAGCTAGTCCATGCCAACAACAACATCATAACAGCCCAACGACAGCACCCAGAGATCAGTTTCAAACACTTGCCCTTGCGTCGTCCACGAGTATCGAGGGATCATGCTGTCACATTGAAGAATTCCTCCATCAGCAATCTTAACAGACGAACAGTTGGTCTTCTGCACCCGATAAGGCATTGCAGCAGCCACTGCTTCACTCACAAAACTATGCGAACTGCCCGAATCCACCAATACCAAGACCTCCTTATACTCAATCATCCCCACCAATCGGACTGTGTGTGGTGTTAGGGATGGCAATGGATCGGGTTTGGGGCGGGTGGAGCTGGTCCAAATCCAACCCATGACCCATCTTCCTACCCTCTGCCCATCCACCAAATTATCCATGGGCACAACTTGTGCCCATGCCCAAACCCGCTGGATACCCACATACCCATGGAGCTCCATGGGAATAGAAAAGTCAGAATGAAGCCTTCCCAAAGATCAAATTAATTCATCAGCATTCACTCAAAAATGTCAACACAACAAGTAATACGATGAGTCCTTAAGTGTGACATACCAGAGGTTGATTCTGCAGCATATAGATTATGGCACCAGCTGCATATTGCATGCCATTTCCCATTGATTTGTTCTTTCTATTGTCACTGGAATATGGCCCCACATGTCACACGGGTATCCATTGGATATCCATGGAGCAAAAACTACAACCGTGCCCAACCCGGCTATTCGTGGGTATCCATATTCATGGACCCATGGACAGAAATGCGCCCCATACCCTTGCCCAACCGGGTCGGGTATCCATGGGTATCCAGATCCATGGATAAAATTGCCATCCTTATGTGGTGTAGTCTGCCCTGTAGTGGCTAGTTTGGAAATGGACATGAGTACTTCATCATCCGACTCTGCTTCTGGTTGCTCTTGATAATGTTGGTCAGCTTGGAGGAGTTCCAGTAGTTCTTTCACCACATGTAACCTGGCTCTGATACCAGATGTAACGTGCCCTGCTCGTGTGGATCTGGTAGCGAAGGGAGGAAGGAGGAGAGGGGATATGTTGCTTAGAAGGGAAGGAAGGAGTCCTGAAGATCGGCTTCAATACAAGTCGAGTACAATTTCATAACCACTCCCACACACACGCTAGACTATATGTAGCGGTCGCCAGCTGGCACTCGCTGGCCAATCGTCGTGCATCACCTCGTCACACCCTGTCCACCTGGCTGTCGACCAGGTCAATGGTCACTTGACTTGGCCCTGCCTGGTTCCGGGTCCCGTCATCAGGTAGCTTCAGGATGGCCTTGACACACTGCCGACCAGATCGTTGCGGTGAAGACCGATGGATACGGTCGATGTCGATCGCGTGCTGATGAAAACTATATTGAGGAACGGAGGGACGCATTACTTGAATTTTATAAGTTAAAATTATGATGAAAATATGACCGAAAATACATTTGTAATAAAAGTCAGCCTCCTTGAGTTTTTCCTTTTTCCACATCTCATCACCTCTTCATTCATTTGAAATCAAAGTTACGGAAACAGAAAAAAATAGTAGGTGGTGCATCATCCATCCAAGAACTTTGCATTGATGAATCCTAATAATACCTAAGAGAGACACCCCACCAATGTATTTACCTCAAGACGCAAGCATGCCACATTATCATATATCTCATCCGTGCTTCCACTTCATCCTACGGCTGTTCTCCCCATGCTCCCTTCCCATGCTCCCATCCGTGCTCCCACTTCATCCTACGGCTGTCTTTGTTTCTTTTCTTTTTCTAATCTAATCATCTCCCCCCTGATTTTAAGGGGGTGGGGCCGAGCCTTATTTTGTTCCAATCAAATCAAGCCACGTACGCGGGAGCACAGATGGGCACACACGGGGGGAGCACGCAAGTCTCGTCCAATACCCACATGGACATGCAACCATGCATGGAAAAAGACCCACCACCACATACAACCATGCATGAAAAAATATTAGTTATATCTAGTAAATAGTATACAACTATACATAATAAAATATACAAAGTCGTATGCATTTTTAATTTTTGGTTGGCGTTTTCAATACCCTGATATTTACCACATAATTAAATCACATTAAAATAGATTGCAACTGCCCGATGTGCGCATTTTTTTTGCTTGCTTGACTTTGTGCGTCGGCCTTCTTCTAGCGGTCATCCGTCGGCATGGGCATAAGTGGTGGGGCATCCTGTGGAGCGAGCGGTGGTGGATGCTCAGTGGAGGTGCGTCCGACATGGCCACCAGGCTTTGCGTGCCAGAATACTGATGCCTCCCTCCCACATAATGGTCCATCTCTGATTGATATCCCTCATGTTTCGGTGATGGTCAAGGTATCCCCCCACATCGAGCAGTTGTTAATTAGCATGCTCATTGTTTGCATTGGCAAGATGTACCGTCTCAACAAGTACTCCGGTGTGTAGAGTTCACCTTGATCCACGATCTTGATGCTGATCAGGATATTGCAGTCAGATTTCTTCTCCGAGAAGTTGGTGGTAGCAACATAGGAGACTTCGTCTTTGGTGGAGCTCTTCGAGTATCAAGTCTTCAGTTCCGGGGTGAAATCCCTAGGTTTGGCCATCTCTGGTCGTTCTTGGCAGCGACCGATTAACTTTCCTTTGTTGAAAGCGTTCTCTAGAGCTTACTCAATATTTCTCTTCTGGGTGAAAGCACATGGTCTACCCTATGTAGCTGGATCCGCGATGATGTTCATGCACTATTTCCTTGCTAAAGGCGTCAATGTCGGGGAACCTTCTCGTCGTCCACATGTTGCTAATGATGTTGGTAGTAGTTGATACACTGCTGGGGCGGGTCGTTCGTCTCACCCGTGATCCCTAAGGGTCATCTTTTTTATATATATTTCTTCCTTGGTTGTGTGCATCTTAATAGTGTTGAAGTCAGGTTTGTACTTATTGTATTTTGTACCGATATAGTGCAATATTATAAGTGACACAATGCTACTGTCCCTCCCCTTGACCGTGATCTATTGCCATGCTGTCACCACCCCGGCCACCGGCCCCTTTAAGGCCAGTTCTTTTGGCAGCTTAAAAAATAAGCCGCCTCCTACCTAGCTTATCCTATAATTAAGCCGCATATCTTATTCATTGGGACTTCTAAACTAGTTATGAAATAACTAATTTAAAAGTCTTAATAAATTTGAGGAGCGTCTTATTTTTTAATCTGGGGAGAGGCAGCTTATTTTTTAAGCCGCCCAAAAGAACTGGCCCTTAATTGCCCCACCTCATGTTCTTCTACCGCGCCAACACCCCTCCTCCCTCCTCCACCCGTCCACCCATCCCGAACCCTCAACTTCTGACTCCCTTGCACCTACGACGTCAGGGTCGTGTCATCGCCGGCTTCAGGTCGCTCTGATTGAGGCCTCGCCGCGATGCTGCCATCTTCATCCTCTAGGCCTCGCCATACTCCCGGTCGACTGACATAAGCAAAAATTCCAGTTGCCTGTGAAATAACAATTGCGCATATAAATATATCCTTATACTTACCATGACGGTGAAGTCGGTTGTGAGCTTGTGCCTATAAACCTAACTGGCAAAGTTAATTAATATAAATCTCAAAGCCATGACAAGTGAGCTGGCTAGGATTCTAGCTCAGTTGGTACTTGGTACAAAGTACTCTGGAGCACCTATGCCACCTAGCTGCAACCTATGCCACCCTTGTGCCTACCTACTTTCTTTGTAGGAATGCAAAGATAAAGTAAGAGGCCAAACAATTTCAACCGGCCAAAGTCATCAGTGCGTGCGTGCACGCAGCAAATATATACACCTCGACGTACACCATTTCTCGCCATCCTTCATTTCTTGCTAGGAGCTGAGCTAGCGATCGAGCAAAAGCAAGCATGTGGATTCTAGGACTATCCACCATCCTCGCCATGCTCCTCTTCCCTACGTTTTGGACGGCCGCGGTCTCCGTGCGTAGCTCGACGCTGCTCCTGGCACGCTCGCACCCGCTGCCGTCGCCCAATGCCGGCGCGCCGCTCAGTGCATGGGCGGCTTCCCTCGCCGCGCAGTCCGCCGCCGACGTGGCACGCGTTGCCATGCTCGCGGCCGCCATGCGCGCCAAAGCCAAACCTAAGAGCAAAGACCGGTCGTTCGTGCCGATCGCACCGGGCCGGCAGATCCTCAGCATCCCCAACTACGTGGCCCGCGCGCGGCTCGGCACGCTGCCGCAGACGCTGCTGGTCGCCATCGACCCCAGCAATGACGCCGCCTGGATCCCGTGCAGCGCCTGCGTCGGCTGCGCGCCCAAGTCGTCCCCGTCCTTCGCCCCGACGGACTCGTCCACGTACCGGCCCGTGCGGTGCGGCTCGCCGCAGTGCGCGCAGGTGCCGGGCGCCGCGTCCTGCCCTGGCGGCCCCGGCGCGTCGTGCGCGTTCAACCTCTCGTATGGCTCGTCCACGTTCCAGGCCATTCTCGGGCAGGACGTGCTCGCCCTTGAGGGCGGCAGCGCCGTGTCGTCCTACACGTTCGGCTGCCGCAGGGGCTCCTCGGCTTCGGGCGCGGGCCGCTTTCCTTCCTGTCGCAGACCAAGGACACGTACGGCTCCGTCTTCTCCTACTGCCTCCCAAGCTACAAGTCCTCCAACTTCTCCGGGACGCTGAGGCTCGGCCCCGCCGGGCAGCCGAGGAGGATCAAGACGACGCCGCTGCTCTACAACCCCCACCGCCCAACCCTATATTACGTCGACATGGTCGGCATCCGCGTGGGCGGCAGGGCCGTGGCCGTGCCGGCATCGGCGCTCGCGTCGTTCGACAAGGCCACAGGCACCGGCGGCACGATCGTGGACGCGGGCACCATGTTCACGCGGCTCTCGCCGCCCGTGTACGCCGCGGTGCGCGACGCGTTCCGGCGCAGGGCGCGGGCACCCGTGTCGGCGCCCCTGGGCGGGTTCGACACGTGCTACAACGTGACCGGACTCCGGGTGCCGAGCGTGACGTTCGCGTTTGCTGGCGGGGCGGGCGCAGCCGTGACGCTGCCGGAGGAGAACGTGATGATCCACAGCTCGTCGGGCGGCGTCGCGTGCCTGGCCATGGCGGCGGGCCCGTCGACTGGGGTGAACGCGGGGCTCAACGTGCTGGCCAGCATGCAGCAGCAGAACCACCGCGTGCTCTTCGACGTGGCCAACGGCCGGGTGGGGTTCTCGCGCGAGCTCTGCACGGCCTGATCCTTATTCCCGTGCATGTCATCGTGTATTATGCCACTGGGCAGTGGGCAGTTGAGTAGTAGTAGTAGTAGTACGTTTGTATTATGCCATGGCAATTTGAGATTTGTTTTGCTTATGGCACTAAGAAATGTTGTGTCTCCGGATTCAAAATTTGCTCACAAAGTTGTGAAGTTGTACCTTTGAGAGACTGAGTCGGTACATATCCTTGAGATTGACGAAATCGCCACAGATGCCTTCAGCATAGTCGACGAGAACGTCTCCTTCAATTGAACGCACGTCCCTAAAAGGCTTGGAATAAGTGCAGGAAAATGTGAGCACCGAAAGCCCGGGAATAAATGCAGGAAAATGCGAGCACTAAAAGGCCTGGTATAGAGGATGGAAATGCGAGCACAAGTGTCAAGTCTTCGACTTGAACCCAGATGGGCTGAGGATACTACAAATATGCCTGATAAAGGAGAGATATCTATAAGCACCTTTTCACATCTCCATTTTCTCCAAAATTTTATGCATTGAAAGTTACATAACACATAATTTGCACGAGGTGGACTACCCAGAAAGATATGAGTCGAATACCATGAGAACTTAACGTCGTTGAACATTTGCACACACTTTGGCTGAAGATAAGAGGTTGAACCGACACCCTTTACTTATTGTACCTTCATTGGCAACCACTGCCAAGATCCGATGCTTTTTCCTTATTGTACTGTCATTCTCAAGCATTGCCAAGATAAACAGATGTTTCGGAAGATAAACACACGATGGGGTTTCTTAGTCAAGATTAACATACTAGACCTTGCCAAGAGAATTTTCTTCCTAATAGTAGATGTCATTACACTAGTAGAAAAAGGGTCTAATGTTCAGCCCTTTAGTCCCGGTTTGTAAATGAACCGGCACTAATGTGACCATTAGTCCCGGTTCGAACGGCTATGCATCAGTGTCGGTTCATTTCTGACCTATAGTCCCGGTTTGTGAAAGGGGTGGTGGCAGGCTGGCGTCAGGCCGGGGCCCCAGAAGCCCCTTTAGTCCCGGTTTATGACACAAACCGGGACTAAAGGGCCAACCTATAGTCCCGGTTTGTATCACAAACCGGGACTAAAGGAGTCTAACCTTTAGTCAGGGTTGGAGACACAAACCGGGACTATAGGGAAATTTTCAAACTCTACCCCCCGTGTATCGCCTTTTCTGTTTAAAAAAACAAAAGAAATGATAAAAACTTCAAAAACTAAAATCCAAATCAGCACGAAAATCCGCATCCGATTTCGGCGGCCGTAGGCCTGTTTGCTAGAATCCTCAAATTCTGGAAGGAAAAAAGATATGCTCAAATTTTAGTTTTTTTTGAATTTTTTGTCAAACTATGGTCAAACTACTTACTCAAGAAATATTAGTGCTAATAAATAATTATTTTAGTTTTTTTGAATTTTGGTCAAACTGTGGTCAAACTATGGTCAAACTAGTTATTCAAGAAATATTAGTGTTACTAAATAATTATTATTATTTAGAATAATAGTTTCAAACTCAAACGGTGAAACGTGTGACTTCATGCTCCAGCTAAACTCCTGAGGGTTAATAGGATTGACAGCTTACTATTGTCAGAAAAACAACAAGTGTACACTTGGAAACTAGGGGGAATAGAACTCAGAAGTTAAGCGTGCTCAGACTGGAGTAGTGAGAGGATGGGTGATCGGCCGGGAAGTTAGAAAATTTGGAATTATGAGGGGTGGTTAGAGCAATGATGAGGGGTGATTAGAGACTAAATCGTCAAAAAATAGAAATTTGAAAAAAAGAAAAAAAATCAAAATCTTTTTTAAAAAAAATCAAAAAGAATTCTTTAGTCCCGGTTGGTGTTACCAACCGGTACTAAAGGTCCCCCAGACCACCCCGCGGGCTCGTGCCATGTGGTGGGCCTTCGGCCCCAGTTCGTGTTGAACCGGGACTAAAAGGGGAGGGGGTACCTTTAGTCCCCACCCTTTAGTGTCGGTTACAGAACCGGGAATAAAGGTCCTTACGAACCGGTACTAAAGGTTGTTTTTCTAAGAGTGTTACCATCGAGAATTCAATTTGATTACAATCGCTTCTCACAAAGGTTGCACCATTAGAGCATCTCCACTCCCCCCAACCGGCCCTCCATGGCGCCTTTTTTAGCGCCGACGGCGAAATATCGGACCAGTCGCGACCCAGGTCCTTGTTTTTCGCCGATTTGGGCCGAAATAGTAGCCGGAGAACCCGAGCCAAACCCAGCCCCACGAAGGGTGCCTTGGCCGAAGGCACCGGCCGAAGCGAAAAGGCGCGTGGTCCGCTCTGTCAGTGACAGACATGCCTTTTCTAGTCGTTTCCCCCCTTTCCCTCCATTTTCTCATTACTTCCCCCCCCCCATCTGCCCCGCCACTCCCGCCATTCTTCTCCCACTCAACCACCAGCCGACCGTCATCCCGCCATGCCGCCGAAGAAGTATTCAGCCCCTCGCTCCGTTCCGCTGCCGATTCCACCCAGCCAAAGCAGAGGAAGGCGAGGGCGCCGATGCCAAAACCATCGGCCATGTCCAACGTGGAGTGGAGGGCGGAGGTTCAGCGCCGAGAGGCTGTCACCACCGACCGGCAGAATAGGCTCTATGCCAGGCCAGGCACGCGGCCGCGTCGGCAGTAGTGGCGGCGGCGGCGAAGCAGGCAGAGGCGGCTCGCGCGGGGATGATGAATCCGCCCAGCAGCCACTGCCCGCAAGCTGCGTGGAGCCAACAGAGCGTCGTGTCGCCGGCCAACTTCTCGCTTCCGTCGCCGCCCTGGGGGTGCGCACCCTCGCCTGGCTACTCCAACGGCGACGCACATGGTGGGTTCAACCCGAACATCACCTTCCCACATGGCACGCCGCTACATGCCTCACATTCCGGTCTGAACCCCGACCAGCTCACTCCCTCGGCCGCGTTCGCCCACGTTCAGTACCACCCGTACAACTACTCGCCCTGGCGTACATAGCCTCGCCGACGCCACCTCTACGTCATGGCCTACCCTTCTCACAAGCCTCGGGGCACATTTCGGCAACCCCGACGCGACCGACGCTGACATGGAGGTGATTATCACGAGCGGCTGTCGGTGCCGCCTCCTACCCCGGGTTCCACATGCAAGACGACAGAATGGACACAACTGTTGACATGGAGGACGAGCTCGACGATGCCGAGGAGGAGGAGGAAAAAGAAAAAGAAGAAGCGGGGGGCAATGCCAGGACGGGTGAGCTGCGCATCAAGTGGACGTCCAAAGAAGACGAGTGCCTCGCTGAAGCATGGAAGCCCGTCAGCATGGACCCAGTCACCAGCACGAACCAGAACGCCGACAAGTACTGGACGCGCATCAAGTCGGTGTTCGACGAGCGCAAACTTGTCGACCCCTACTTCACCACCATCCACATGCCGCGCGACGCAAAGGCCATGTTGAACCATTGGGAGATCATCTAGACGGCCTGCATCAAATGGCATGGGATCGTCGAGGAGATCGCGGCTTGTCCAGCAAGCGGCACCAACATCGAGGGTCAGGTATGTCCAGCCGCCGACTCACTTCTTTTCGCCGTGTACGTCATCGACAGTCGTTCTTCAGCTACGCAGATGGTTCGTATTTTCACCATGTATCTCTAGGACAATAGTGATCAAGAGTTCAAGTTTTCTCGGATCGAGTCACGCGAGAAGTGGAGGGATGTCTCGCTCACCCTCGCTAAGGCCCAGGAAACATTTAAGCCAGACGCGCCGGCCCTCGGGGCGGCGAATGGGCGCCCTGACGGCAACAAAAGAGCCAAGACGACAAAGGGCGCCGCCTAGCTGCCGAGCGGCTGCAATCGTCGATCGAGCAGTGCATCGCCGACGCCAAGAACCACGCCGCCAAGAGGAAAGAGAAATCTGATTTGCGGTGGTCAGTGTTGATGACGAAGCAGGACGTGAAGCTCGACCTACTCCGGACGAACATGAACCAGATGCCTTCAACCACCGTGCCTACGCTCACGCCGACCCCAACGCCGACACCCAACCCAAGCGATGAAGCCATGCCGACGCCACAGACGTCGAGCACAGAAGCCACGCCGACACCGACCAGCCCGAGCACAGAAGCCACGCCGACCGCGACCAGTACCACGCCGGAGGGGCCCGTCATTTGATGCATTTCTACGTGTCCTTCCTTTTGAAAGCTGAACTTTTGTGTATGTTTTGATTGCCAAACTGGGGCATGTTGATCGCCCGATGATTGCTGAACTTGTGGCATTTTTTGACAGCGGGAAAGACAAAGTTTGAATTTATGTGCGTCTTGGGGCCGAAACCTGGGGGCGCGTCTGGGAACTGGATCGCCCCTAGGGCGAAAATGACATCGTAGGCCAAAACGCTGGGTGCGCTGTGGGCTGAATGAGTGGAGATGCTCTTATCCCTGAAGCACTGAAACCCAAGCATAAAACACACATTGCAACACGTGGAGGGGCATTACCGCAAATTTGGCTCACTAAACACACGGAGGTTAAAGAAGAAGCAAATAGAAACATAAATTTCAGAGAAAATATGGCGTGGTGACGTGCGTGCCTACGTCTAATCCTCAATCATATTCAAGCTACTCCAATCTATTCTTTTTTTTGCGGGTGGTTCCAATCCATTCTGGACCTCTCCACCATTTCACTCTCATTTATATTTCAATCCTTGTTATTGGTATTATTTAATACTACATAATGTTCTTGTATACCCAATACCTGGTACAAGCAGTTATTTCAAATATTTCCAAATAGTTTGTATTTTTTTTGCACGAAGCATAGTTATGGTTTCAATTATAATTTGCACCCTTATTTTTTTAGGGGAGAAGTACCCTTGCGTATGGATAACTTGACGTTGTGGATATAAGTGTATCTTTTATGTCACTTTATCTTTCAATTGTATTGTTTTAACACATGATTCTTTAGTTGTGAATAACACATACTCCCTCCGTAAAGAAATATATAGTGATCTAAACGATCTTATATTTCTTTGCGAAGGGATTTAACATACTAGTAGTAGTAGTAGGTTTGTATTATGCCATGGGAATTGGTGATTTGTTTTGCTCATGGCACTAACTAAGAAATGTTGAGTTTTCAGATTAAAAAATTTATCATTAAGTTCTCAAGTTCTATGTTTGTTTTAGGAGCTCCAACCTATGATCAATGCGACTATCAGGGGGGAACTTTTCAGTGTTTGTCTACTCAATTTTTTCCCGTTTTAAACTTTTGTGTATACTTCACATTGCTCAATATTTCCTAAAGTATAATCTCAAAATTTTGAAATTAGGGCAGATTGCCCGTCTAGCTTAGTTGGTAGAGCACAAGGATCTTACATTTTGCCCGTAAAGAAATATATAGTAGATGTCAATGAGATTCCCATCTCCTCTCAAAAAGGTTGCAAACCTAATCCTCAAAGCACCGAAAACCAAACATAAAACACCCATTGCAGCTAGTGGCGGATCCGGAATTCAATTTTGGGTGTTCAGTTTTTTTCACCTTAACAAAGAAGCCAACTGGTTCACGACAATACAAAGAAATATACAAATTGTTAACAATAGAAACAATATCTCAAAAGGTTGAGAAAATTACAGATAGAGAAGAAAATAGCAACATGACCTTACACTTTGTCATGGCCTGAGAGCGAGATATGTCAACATCATTCTTCACTTGAAGAAAGAATTCCATCATCCTTCACTTGAAAGCATGTCAGTAACGCAATGTCGGCTCCTCCATGGGTGATGAAAGATTCTGACGGGTGGCTGGCGCTGTGTGTCTCTCGTGCATGATGCCTGCTCGTCAGTGCTCTTGGGCTCACTATTAGTTCTGAAATGAGCTACTAATGGGCCAATAGACCGTAGGTTGATATTTCTGTGATATACATATTGTGTGTGTGTGTGTGTGTGTAGATGTATGTCAATGACCCATGGTGGATCTGCCAGTGATTGCAGCACATTGATGAACAAAACCCCAAATTTAACAAACCATACACACGAAGCTTTAAAAAGAGACCAACAGAAGTACAAATTTCGAAGAAGTGACCGACGAAAGTACAAACTTCGAAGAAAATGCGGCATCGCAAGTGCATGTCTACTTTTACTCATGAAAAAAGTCCAAAATAAACCTTAAACTTGTAGATGAAAGCTAAATT
The DNA here is from genome assembly GCF_002162155.2 of Triticum dicoccoides. Classification (NCBI taxonomy): domain Eukaryota; kingdom Viridiplantae; phylum Streptophyta; class Magnoliopsida; order Poales; family Poaceae; genus Triticum; species Triticum dicoccoides. The sequence goes on from NC_041385.1 coordinate 819,420,951, forward strand.
GAACCCTGAACTTGTAATCCCGGAAATTGGCACACCAAACTATTCAATCCCGGTCTATTTTGAACCTTCAGAGCGTTTCCAAACAGGGATTGGCAACGTGGCAGATCGAATCCTGGCATTGTTGTGTGCGTTCGTTACTGGGCCGGCCCAACAAACACGAAATAAGATTTCGTTTCTTTTTTGGTTTTTTTTGAGGGATTTATTTTTTTCGTAAAACGCAAAGTAAAAATACCGAAAGGGTATGGTCGCAACTGGTCTCGGCGAATAGACACGAGGCGATTTTTTTTCTTTTTTGTAAAACACGCATAGTAGAAAACACATAAAAAGAGAAAACTAGGATTCGTACTCACAACCTAACGCTACTGATTTGCTCCCACTAGCCACTACAATCATTTGACGTTGATGTTATGATGCGAGGCCCGAAGATTTAAACCACATAGAGCTGCGCCGAGATTTAAATCATTTTTCGAAGGGCAAACAAATATTGAAAATGTGCAGGCCCGAACAATCTTTGAAATATCCGTTTCTTAAGTGGGAACAATTTTAGAAAATTCTGAATAATTTTTTAAAAATACGATCATTTATTTAAAAACAACCAATTTTGAAAAACTGAACACCGTTTGAAACATATATTTTTTTAAACATGGGAACAAATTTTCCAAGCTGATTTAAAAAATAAATAAATAAAAAATTGTAAGAAATTGTCGTATAATTTTATGAAATCTTTATGTCATTAATAAAATGTAATACACGTATTTGGAAAAATGTTACCGTGTCACATTTAAAAAATTGAATTTCGTGAAATATTTTTGTTAAACTATTATCGGTATTTAAAAATTGTTCATAACTATTTTTCAGGAATGTTTCGAATTTTTTCAGGAACGCTTCTATCAGTTTTTTAATATATGAACGCTTCTAACAGTTTTTTAATACGACACGCTATTGAAAATCACCAGGAGCCATCAGGGTTATTGGCTAGGTGCGACCTGTGCTAGTGCGTTTTCCTGAGTTCGAGTTTCCTAGCGAAACTAAATTTTGCGGCTGCTTATATTTTTTGTTGAAAAAAACACACTACAGAGTAGAGTAAGCGAGCGACTGTGCTGTTATTTTTGCGGCTGCTTGTATTTTTTGTTGAAAAAAAAATCAACAGAGTATAGAGCAAGCGAGCGACTGTGCTATTGCGCCGGCCCAATTTGTCCTAATGTCCAGCCAGCCCTTGCCACGTCAACAAATACCAGCTAAATACCGTCAAGGTTTAAAATAGACCGAGATTAGGAAGTTCGGTGTGCTGATTTCCGGGATTGCAAATTCGCTTTCGCCTACAAGTTCAAGGTTTGTTTTGAACTTTTTCCTTTACTCATCAATCATATTCAAGTTGTTCCAATCTATTATTGACCTCCCACCGTTTTAATCTCATTTATATTTCAATCGTTGTTATTTGTTTCAGAACAGTTGTATTTTATTTTATTTTATTTGCAGGAAGAATTGTTATGGTTTGAATTATAATTTGTACCCTGATTTTTTTCCATCAGGCCGAAGTAGCTGCAGAGTGCATTATTATCTCCACTAGCTTTGTTTCTTATTGTCATTATTTATTTTGGCCCAATCAAAGCTTCAAAAGTTTATGTTGACCACTGCGTACAGTGTTGTTTTCTGAATAGAATGACAGGGAAGGCTTCCCCACCACGTAAACTGATCGTAGTAGGCCCGGAGAAATTGGCGAGCCAATGGTGGGATTAAGAGGTTACCTCGACCCCACAAATGGCGCTGTCATGGCGGTTGCCGTCGTCTTTGAAGTGCTAGCCATAGCCGCCCGCGCCACTAGTCCACTAGAGTAGAACAGAGTGCCGAGCCAACTTCGCCCAAGAGCCAAGAAGCTTCCGCTGAAGATGGAGCTGCAGCGGCGAGCGATGGCTCAGACCCACCGGTTCCTGCTCCTCTTCCATGCCGCCGTCCTGGCCGGGCTCGCCTCCGCCTCCGCGTCGCCCTCCGTGTCCGTGTCTGGTCCGTGTGTGCTCCGGTGCTCCCAAGTCCCAAGTACTGGGCAGTTCTAGTATTTTGCTTCTTGAAGCGGATTGTGATGGGCTTGTTCTGTTTTGTCGGTGTTTGAGCAGACAGCGTATTCCAGGCCAGCACCGGATCGACATCGACGGGGAGGAGGAGCTTGCTGCAGACCAAGAGGGGTACGTGGTGTCACCTCTTCTTCTTTCTAAGTTTAATCCACGGCGGTTTAGGGATAGGTGCGAGGATGGATGGAGGGATTTGGTCTGATTCTAGTGATGCTAGACAGAATTTGGTTGGAAGTGATGGTGTTGGATAGCACTTCAGTGTTACCTGAATTTGGTTGGAGAAGACGGCGGCTTGGATTTATTTCGGCGTATGCCTGCTTGACGAACCGAGATGTTCTGCAAGCAGCTGCATTTGATGGTGCAGTGCACGCACTGAAGATACTTAATTCACATGCTTGTTAACTGAATATAGCCTCTTGCTTGTGCCCATCGGCCATTCACATGCTTCTGCCCATCTGCAATTCACATGCTGTCAACTGAATATAGCCTCTTGTTAATTTGAGCCCATATGCGGTTAGGATTGACAGGGCCTGTGTAGAGTTCCTGGGCTTATAAAAACAGATTTCAATGGTGAACTACCAATGGAAATTACAGAGTATCGTTCAGTAGTACTCCCTCCGTACAGAATTACTTGTCACAAAAATGGATGTATCTACAACTAAAATACATCTAGATACATTCATTTCTTGGACGAGTAATTTCGAACGGAGGGAGTACATCAGTAGGAAACTTGGACATCAGATGGCTATAAGTAGGAAACTTGGATTCTGTATGTCCGGATAGCTATCATGCAAATGTGCACCCTTTTTTAGATAGTATACTTCTCACCATGTTCAGGACTTCCCAGTACCTTCATCTGATACGCATCCGTTTATTTTTGTCCATGCTTATCAGACTGCCCTATGAGCTTCGAGACCCAGAACTACACGATCCTCACAAACAAGTGCAAAGGGCCACAATACCCTCCTACTGAATGTTGTGAAGCTTTCAAGGAATTTGCATGCCCATTTGCCGCGTACATCAACAACCAGAGCACTAACTGTGCAGACACAATGTTAACCTACATCAACGTCCATGGCTCGTACCCGGCAGCCCTATTCGCCGACGAGTGCCTCAAAGGCAAGGAAGGGGTTTCTTGCGAAGGCATCCCAGAGATAGGCACCGGCGTGCCAAGTGGTGGGCGACGAGCTCAAGGGAGTTCGCCACATCCTTTGGTCGCTCTCTTGTGTGGAATAGGAGCATTGCTGTTCCATTGAGTGACACCTTGCAGTTCTACAAAGATGGTGTGAATTTCAGGTGTAAGTTGTAAGTAGTATCTACCAACGATTAGGATTCATTTGCATCTCCTTGACGCTCTCTTGATGTTAATTGTGATTGGACATTGGCTTCATACTTGACAGTAGATGTTCTATTGCTGTAGTATGCCCTTTTGTTATAGAACAACATGACATCTTGACATTCAACATTAGATGATCAGTTGATCACATCTTTCTATTGGCAGAGTGCACACCCAAATTATAAATCATGAAATTGAAGATCAACTGATTATTTTACAGTTAAAGTGATAATCGTGTGTTCATCCGCTACTGCATTGCCATGTTCTTGTATTTATATGTACTGCCTTTTGGATACGTTTTCCCCGTTCCAGGTAGTACTTCAATTGAGATTGCGTCTTAGAGCATTTTCAGCCGTGCCCTTCACACATAAGCGCAACATGTTCAGAACATTCTTTTGACAAAAAGGCAGGATTGCTGCTTTTCATTGCGCTTAGAAGGAATAAAGGTTTACAAATTAAACGTGAAGTACAGGGGATGGGGTGGTTTAGATCATATAGTTACATCAATCTGGTTCTAAGGGTCGCTCTACGATGTGCACAAGCCGTCTATGACCAGCTTTAATCCAATCCTTGGCCTCCACCTGAATTTTCAGAAATAATGGTCTTGGCAACAGGAAGAATTTCTAAGAACTCTGGCATTCCCTTCTTTCCATATGTTCCACCACTCCAGAGAGATAATGGATTTCCACGATTTAGCCTGTTCCTTGGCCATTGCAAACCAGGGATTCACCATAGATGGCAATCAAACTCTTATGCATGCCCAGCTTTAGTAATGTATAATATGTATCCAAATATTCGGTGGCAATTCTCTTCCTTTAGTCAGCTTGCGGCCAGCACTGGCTCCTAATTTTTCCTGGCTCCGTCACTGTTTAGAGCATCTCCAACATGCGTGCACCGTGCGGTGCGTTAAAAAAGCATTTACAACGCCTTCATAGCCAGTTTTTGCACGCCGCGGAGCGCTGGCTCCAGCGACCGCTGCAAAAAATTGCGCGCGCGCGCCGCTCCAGCAGAGGTGCTATATTTGTTTACTACTCGTCGTCTTCTCCGTCTACTCCAATTCGATACACATTCGACTCTAGCTCGATACTCATAGATAGGCATACATAGATAGATAAACGATAGATAATAACGATACATAGATAGTTCATAGCATAGATAGATAAAAAAAAGATAGTTCAACTACTACTCCTCGTCCTCCTCCTCCGACTCTGAATCTGCCTCGGTGATGTCCTCCTCCGACATCTCAATGAAGGCGTCAAGATACCGATCGTCGTCGGAGTCCCAGGACGACGCTGCTCCTAGGTCGATGTTGAATTGAGCGGCCGCCTTCCACGTATGCATGTCCTCGCGATAGGCGGCTCGCTCCTCCCTCCTCTCCTCCCTCTCCGCCCTCCTTTGCGCGAAGAACTGATGCTCGTTGATGACGTCCAGCGGTAAGCGTTGGCGCCACAGCTACTTGGCTTCCTCGTCCATCTCGGCGAGGCCGAGACGGCGCTCCCTCCTCCGGTTGTCGCGACAATCCACGTCGGTGATAAGCCGCGGGGGAGGCGCGAGCTCCTGCCCCAGCTCCCGCGTCAACACTTTGGGGAAGTTCATTTCCCTACGAGGCCGCCGGAGGCGCCACGCCGCCACATCGTACTCGTGGGCGGCCTCGTGGACGGTGTCGAAAGTGCCGAGGCCGAGGCGCATCACGCCGGACCGGATCTCGACGGAGAAGGCGCTGGAGAGGCGCCCGCAGACGCCGCGGTAGCCCGAAACTCCCCGGCAGCGGTGAGGCGAGAAACAGTGGGGAGAAAGCGGCAGAGGGCGCGTGGCGAGGTGGAAAGCGGTGGGAGGGCATGTGGCGGCGCTGCATTTATAAAGCGCGCCGGACACCGCGCGCCAAAACTAGCGCGCGCCCTGCCGCTTTTTCGTGCGCGCCTGAGTTTCTCGCGCCCGCTGGAGCGCGCGAAACCGCCCCGCGCGCCAACACCCACTTTTACCCGCGCGCGTTTTTTACAGCCATTGTTGAAGATGCTTAGATGTGAGAGATGTGATATAGTCAGACCGTTTGTTGTAAGTGTACACGGCGCATCGGACCGAACGAACCCGACGCGACCGCGTCGTCCCACTTCACCATGCACTGAGCCATCCTCCGTGTGCATCCGCCGTGGCCCAGCCACGCTCGCGGCCGTAGCAGACACGCGCCCCCTGCCACATATCTCAAGCCTTGCCTTCACCGCGCTTCTGCTGCTGCCGCACGCCGCGCCTCCTATGCCTGTCGTCCTCAGCGGCGAGTCCCGGGACCGTCCGATCCAATGCTGGTCAGCTCGTGGTGGCGGGATCCAGATGGCGGTGAGCCCAGGCTGCCGGATCGGCCTCCCACATGAGATCAGATCGTAGATGCAAGATGACTCTTCTGATAGCATGGATCTCCTCCTAGTGGGTAGATTGATTGAATACTCACCCAACGGCAGCGGCACACAGCGCCTCGGCGTCCGAGCTCCTCCAATGGCGAAGATGACGGTGCAACGCCATTAAAAAAAATAGCGCGCTATAGTGTTGCTAATAGCACGCTATAGCGTATTGAGAATTGTCTCGCTAAATATATCGGTGTACAATGTTCTCGCTAATAGCATATTTTAAGGTCGTCGCTATTTTGCTGTAGCGCGCTATTTTTTTCGTTGCACCTAGCTCACCTCTCCGCTCTGTCGAGGCACTCCCCAGCCAACCTCTACATCCGTCGACAACAGACCGGCGCGTGGAATTGACACGTATCACCCAACACTCACCAAAAAGGCCCACAAAACTCTCAGCTCACACCAGACCCAGATCACAGAAACATACGACTCGGTCAAAATCGAAGGCACAGGGCCAATCGGTGCTTGAATCGCTCCAGGGCGATTTTTCCCAGGGAGCTTAGTGATACAGGAGATGATTGATCAAAGCTCAAGAAATGTATTGATCTAACGTACACACATTGCAATCAAGTACATAAGTAAAGATGAATAGCCAGCTACTTAGCGAAAGTAGTTTTCTGCTCAAGAGTTCAAATGCACCCGTGATGAACAGTAAATCCAAAAAAATAAAAGAAATCAAAATAATCAAAGTTTTTTAAACAAACATTGAAGAATTGTCTGTGTATCTGCACATATTCGAGAAGAAAATCATATGTACTGACAGTACTGTTAGGGGGGAAACAAAATCAATGCTCCAAAAATGCTTTCAAGAGTAGTCTTTTTGAAGCATCGGTTTTTTGCCCAGAGCATTTAGGATTTTTTTTTCTACATGAAAACTTGTACGTATATAGACAATTCGTCAATGTTTGTTGCCAAAATGTTTCTTTTTTTACTATTTTTTAAAAGGTTTACTATTCAGGACGGCTCATTTGAATTCGTCAATGTTTGTTGCCAAAATGTTTCTTTTTTTTTACTATTTTTAAAAAAGTTTACTATTCAGGACGGCTCATTTGAATTCGCGACCAGAAATACCTTGTCTGCCACGTAGCTAGCTTAGTGATAATAGTAGCAATATTTAATACTCTGAATCTACAAAGCAAGGATATAAGATGTGATGTGTTTTCTCTTTAGATTTTTTGAAAAGAGACGATTTATTACTTAAAAGGTTTAAGCATTACACCTGGCCTCTGCATAACTAAATTGCATACGGACAAACAAACTCCTCTCGCATAAACAAAAAATAATAAAGTGAAATACAAAGAAACATGTAGAGTCTGTATAACACCTAAAACGGAGGTGGACCAATCCTAAGATTATGTTGCCACCCATGTAGGGTAAAAGTATCACTTGCCGTATCCTCCAATCATGCATACACCTTCATAAACAAGTCTCGATTATCCACATGTTATAAAGAGGACCATAAACGAAGAGTCCCGGTACATTTGTAAATAACCTACATGAGAGAAGTACTTTATCGTTAAGAATCTTATCATTTCGACATAGCCAAAGCGACCAATTAACGACAAGCGCTCCCACCCTAAGAAGAGTTCTAAACATGTGATCTATCACATGTAACCGGCTGCCAAATACATAAGCAACACTATGAGGATACAAGCCAGAATCTATCTAGATGACTGACCATATAAAACGGGCCAATTTGCATTGGAGGAATAAATGTTTTATTGTCTCATCATGGTTACAAAAGACACATTGCGAACTTCCATGCCAATTTCTCTTAATAAGGCTGTCTTTAGTAAGAATGGCTCCACGACGAAGATACCGCGCAAAGATTTTATTCTTAACAGGTATCTTCATCTTTCAGATATTTTTGTTATTATCAACTGGCACATAGACTGGATTACAATTGCACAGTGGACAATTGTTGGAGCAGGATGTACCACGATTCGAGTCTGGGTCCAATTAAATCTCTTCTGATTCACATTTGGCAGAAATGATTGCATTACCGTGGCGATAGTATCACCCTTGTGACACACATTGTTGTAAAGAACCAGATATTGTTTCTGGAATGTGGCATTTCCTAGCCATTTGTCCTCCCATAATCTAATTTCTAAGTCGGCTTTAATCCACAAGGATCCATAAGTGAAGCAATATTTCTTCGTAGCTATTAGACCTGCCCAAAAGTGAGAATCCCCAAGCTTCCAATATAGTTGGGATACCACCTTGGAACCCATATTTCCCCCTCAAGAGGGTTTGCCATACACCGTCTTTCGTCAATAATTTAAACAACCATTTGTCGAGGAGGGCCCTATTCTTAATCTCAAGGTCATGAATGCCCAACCCGCTTTGGCCTTTGGGATGGCAAACCACACTCCATTTAGCTAGTCAATATTTATTTCTCTCGCTATCTCCTTGCCAAAAGAATCTTGATCAGAAATACTCCAATCTATGTAAAAACTTCTTTCGGCAATTGCAGGATGGAAATCATATATAGTACCATGTTACTTAGTACTGAATTTATGAGGGCCAATCTTCCATCCAGAAACAGTAGTTTACTTCTCCAATTGCTAAGTCTTTTTTCCAGTCTCTCCTCGAATTGTTTCCATTCAGCATTTGTGAATCTTCGATAATGTATCGGTATCCCCAAATATGTGATCTGAAACTGGCCCTACCCGCATCCGAACAGTTCAGTGTATAGTTGGGCCTTGTCTTGAGCCTCATCAAAACAAAACAATTCAATTTTATGAAAATTGATCTTAAGACCTAAGAGTTGCTCGAATGCTGATAAAATTAATAGTGCACCACTGCAGAAAATTCTTTCATTCTGAGAGTCTGTTAAAGAAGTGGCCATTTGACTTTGTCACAAGCTTTTTCAAAGTCTATTTTGAGTACCACCCCATTCAACCTTTTTCCGATGTAATTTATGGACTGTTTCATAAAGGATAACAACTCCCTCTAGGATGTGTCTGCCTTGCAGAAAAGCAGAATGTGAAGGACGAATCACATGTTTAGCAACCGAATTTAGCCTAATAGTCGCAACCTTCATGAATATTTTGAAACTAACATTAAAGAGGCAAATAGGTCTATATTGTTGTATTTTTTAGCCTCATTAACCATAGGTAATAAAATAATGTCACCGAAGTTTAAGAGAAACTATTCGAGTTGGCTAACATGTAGGTCGCTAAACAAAAGTAGGAGATCCGGTTTGATGACTTCCGAGAAGTTCTGATAGAACTCAGCATGAAAACCATCCGGACCCGGGGCTTTGTTGTGCTCCATTAGGAAAACCGCGTTTCTACCTTCCTCCTTGGAGTATGGGGCTGTTAGAAGGCCATTTTCCCCATCAGAGACCTGGGGGATGTCATCTATTCGAGACTCATCCATCAAAAAAATTCCATCCTCTCGGGCTTTGAACAAATTTTTATAATAATTAGTGATATAACATTTAAGTTGATCATACCCCTCAATCGTGCCCTCTTCCTGTTGTAGGGAATGAATAATTTTATTTTGGTGTTTGCCATTGGCAACTCCATGAAAATATCTAGTATTCAATTCACCTTTTAGGATAAATTGAGAGTTAGAATGTTGGTACCATTTGAGTTCCTCTTCATGCAGCATGCTAGCTATCAGTGGATTCGAATGACACTTGATCTCGATTTCATGCTCAGATAGAGGTCTAACCTCTGCCAAAGCATCTAATTCATCAATGATATATAGATAAAAGACGAAGATTGTCCTTTTTTCAGATAGTCACCGTATGCCTAGCCCAACCACCAAGGAATTTGAGTAATGCACGCATTTTGTTATTCCATTTGTGCATTGGGGTATGCCCGGCCACCGGTTTCACCCGCACCTCCTTGACCATGTCATGGAAGCCATCCCGAAGCAACCCCCCAAGTTCAAACTTGAACTTGCATCTATGTTGTGGTTGTGGAAAACTAGTAGTTAGGATAATGGGTGTGTGGTCTGATATAGCCTCAATACGAGGTAGAGCACGGACAAACACCATAGGAAATTTAGATTCCCAGTCATTATCCATAGGAAATTTTCTCTTTAGTTGCAGAGCCATATCAATTATACTTTTTTAGTCCTATCAAGATTTTGTAGGGCACCATCTAAAAATAGATTTTGTAGGGCACATATATGACATATATGGACAACTAATACTATAGTTCTTCTATTGATGTTCACCTTATATATAGAAATCTTAACTTTTATAGTTAGGCCTTACTATATAACTAATGGCGTAGGTTGTTAAACATTTATGGTAATATGGGTGAACCTAAGGGCTTAATTATATCTTCCTTTTAATTATATAATAGATATATTGTCAAAAAGTTCACATCGCCCGCCTAGCTCAGTTGGTAGAGCTCAATGTTCTTAGCACATGGTTTGTTTGCTACCTGAGCAAACTTGCCTTTCCTGCAGCCATCCTAGCCCCACGATTTAGGACGAGTGGGGCTGAGATCACTGTTTGGAAAGGTAGGACTGCCTAGGTAGCACACCATAGAGACTCATTACCTTGTGGTCTTGGGTTCGAGCCCCAAGGCGGGCAATTTCTTTTTGGTGCTTCCACATATTTTATTTTCTTTCTGGATTTGTACCCTTTTTGACCAATTGTTTTAGGTATTTGGGATAACTTAGAGTTATGTATTTTCTGCGACATCAAACTCCACATGGAAATTAGCTAGATGAATCGAATGTATTGGTGTGATGTGGACCTTGGAAAGTAGGAAATCAGGTGATGGAGCACCAGGTGAGTGGCTTTATTTTATCATATTTAGCATTGTAATTTTCTTGGATTGGTGTTTAGGCCATCTTCTAGACTATGGACGGTGGGGTCTGTGGCGTTATTTTAGTGGTGGTCATTCATTTGTTCATCTATTTGTGTGTCACAACAGAAATGATTGACCATTGCTGCACATAATCATCCATAAGTACCAGGACACTTTCCCTTCTCAACAAGGCTCATACATCAGCCTAGACCGAGCCCTGGAAGTAAATATCATTACGCAATGACCACAGGTTCCATATGCGAGAAGCGCATATCACATTATTTACAACAAGTATAGAACTAAGAGATCACAACCTAGATAAGCCAGACATCGACTGAGAAAGAAAAAAAAGCAACCACATCAGATAAACAGTTCCAATATTCTTTTGTCGCTATGCAGTCCAAGAACAAATGGTGTACAGAGATAAATATGCATTGAGTGTTGTTAGCAGATACATAGCTAATCCCGGACAAGAGCACTGCAAAGCAGTACGGTGGATTTTCAGATCTAGAGATGGACTTGTTGGTTTTGCTATTCTAATTTTGCTGGTGATTTAGACAAGAGAAGATCTCTCACAGCTTATGTTTTCATCATTGGTGGTTGTGTTGTGGCCTGTGAGTTCGAGAGGAACTTTGCAGTCTGTTGTATCTCGTTCCACTACTGATGTCGAGTATATGACGGTTTCTGAGGCATGCAAAGAAGCTATTTGGTTGGGAAGTTTGTACACTAAGCTTTATGAAGATATGTCTTGCCCTACCATATTTTGTGACAATCAAAGTATTATATGACTTAAAAAGAATCAAATGTATCATGAGAGAACAAAAACACATTGATGTTAGTGGAGGTGCAGGCGACTTAGCCGCCAGGCTTCGGGTGTCATCCTGTGAGGCTCCATGCATCCCTCCCGCAATAATCA
>NC_041385.1:819432780-819442722 GCF_002162155.2 Triticum dicoccoides
CAAGTCAAAACTACTCCATAAAATGCCAGTACAATACCGTGGATGTAGCATTACTGCCCACACGATGGTCCGTTTCTACTGAATGTTTTGGGAGTAATGCTACACATAATCGGTTTACGGGGTTTTTACACGTAGGTGGATTTTGATTGGAGATTAAGAGGGAGGAGGGGCCCAGCCCCGTGAAAATCATGGGGGAGAGGTTAGTTAGAAAGAAAGAATTCTAGTCTATGCGTACTTGTGTGTAACTCTTTGTACGTTTAGCATTATTGATGTTTTGGTGCATCTCCCCATCATCACAGTTGTTAGCATGTTAATTGTTTACATTTGCAGATCTCGCATCTCAACAAGTAACCCAGTGTGCGTAGTTCACCTTGATCCGCAATTCTGATACTGATATGGATATTGCAGCCGGATTTCTTCTCCAACAAGTTGCTGACAACATAGGAGACTTTGTCTATGGTGGTGCTCTTCAAGTATCAAGTCTCAAGTTCCAGGCTGAAAACCTACATTTTGGGCGGCCGCTGTCTCCGTGTGCAGCTCAACGCTACTCCTGGTACGCTCACACTTGCTGCTGTTGCCCAGAGCCAGCACGCCGCTCACTGCGTGGGTGGCGTCCCGCACCGCACAGTCCGCCGCCAATGTGACACGCGTTACCACGCTCATGGTGGCCGCTTCCATGAAAGCCAAAACCAAGAGCAAAGGTCAGTCGTTGGTGATTTGTTTTGTGCATGGCACTAAGAACTGCTGTGTGTTTGCTGATCCAAAATTTGCTCACTAAGTTCTGAAGTTGTCCGTTTCTTCTCTGAGTTGTAACCTACGATCAACATGAGCAGGAACTTTTCAGAGTTTGTCTGCTCAAGAATCTTTTCCATATTAAACTTTCATTCATAGTACACATCACTTAAACTTGCCTCCCTATATTTCCTAATTTTGAAATTTGAATGAATTGCCCGTCTAGCTCAGTTGGTAGAGCGCAAGGCTCTTAACCTTGTGGTCTTGGGTTCGAGCCCCAAGGTGGGCGATAATGTTTTGTTTAGGTTGCTTAGCTTTTGATCAAACAAACTGATGCGATGTTTCATATTCACTGGTTGGAATAAATATGAACCACACATATTTGTGATAAAATGATCTCTCTAATCACCTTTTGCATCTCACACAAACCATAAATATTGTTGATAAAGGTGATCTCTATGACACCTTTTACATCTTGATGTTCTCCAAGAATCACGCATTGGAAGTTATATGACACCTAATGTGCACGAGGTGGATAACCCACAAAGATTTGGAAAGCTGCATGAGTCAAATGTTGTGACAACCTAACATCGTTAAACATTTGCACACACTTTGGTCGAAGATAAGAGGTTCGGCAGGTGAACCGTTGTCTTTCGTATTGTACTGTCATTGGCAACCACTGCCAAGATCCGACGCCTTTTCCTTATTGCATGGTCATTCGCAGCCACTACCAAGATAAACAGTCGTTTTGGAAGATCAACACATGATAGGGGTTCCTTGGCAAGATTAATGTACTAGACCGAGCCATGAGATTTTTCTTCCTAGTACGCAGATGCCATTACCATTGAGATTTCAATGTAATTACTCTCGCCTCTCACAAAGGTTGCAATGTTATCCTCGAAGCACTGAACCCCAAGCAAAATAACACTCATTACATCACGTGGAGGGGCAATACCATAAATTTTCCTCACCAAACATGCGGAGGTCAAAGAAGAGGTTGACAAAAATACATATTTCAAAGAAAATACGGCGCTGCAGCATGCACGTCTACTTCTAAACCTCAATCATATTCAAGTTGTTCCAATATAGATTATTTTATTGTGGGGTGGTTCCAATCTATTCTTGACCCCCACCATTTCAATCTCTTCTTTATTTCAAACGTTGTTATTTGTATTATTTATTTTAGAATAGTTTTATTTTTTATGCATGTAGAATAGTTATGGTTTCAATTATAATTTGCACCTTTATTTTTTTCTCAAGAACTACCCTTGTTGCAGTTTTTTTATGACGCTAATATAAGTGTATCTTTTATTTCACTTTATCGTTCAATTGTAAAGTTTTAACATATGATTCTTTTGTTGTGAATAACAAATATGATTTAACATACTAGTAGTAGTAGGTTTGTGTTATGCCATGGGAATGGGTGATTTGTTTCGCGCATGGAACTATGAAATGTTGTGTTCCGGGGTTCCATATTTGCTCATTAAGTTCTGAAGTTCTAAGTTTCTTCTAGGAGCTCCAACCTACGATCAACACGACCATGAGGTGCGGGGAACTTTTCAATGTCCGTCTTGCCAAAAAGATTTCATATTTTAACCTTCCGTTTATAATACACATCACTTAATACTGCCTAAAATGTTTTTTTTGAGACAATCAAGCGAAGCTTTATTAACTTGTGCCAATGTTCAAAGGTACAAAAGAAAGATTACCCGGGTTGCCTAACCACACATGGCGGCCAACCCCAAACTTCAAACTATGCTTCGCTAGATTGTGAGCCTCGACATTCGAGCTCCTAAACTCATGCATGAAATTACAAGAAATAAACGAGGAACTGTTTTCTATGATTTCATGTAAAATAGCTCCATATGTAGCTGGCATTTTGCTCTTGATGTCCTCCACTACCACTTTGCAATCAGATGCAACGTGAACCATGCGAATGTTCAGATCTTCAGCAAGCGCTAAAGCCTCCCTGACCGCTAATGCTTCCAGCGTCGATGGGTCCTTGATTCCCCTGGTAACAAGAGCAGAAGCACCCTAAAAAGAGCCGGCTTGGTCACGGCATATTGCAGCGGCCACTCCCCATCCTTGGTTGGCTCTGATCGCCGCATCTACGTTGATTTTAGCACATCGGTCCGGCGGCGCTATCCAGTGACGCAGTCTCGCTGGTAGCTATGTTAGCTGGCTGCTCCCCACACCTGCAATGACCTGCAAGTCTGCTATATAGGCTTTAATGAATTGATCCGTTCCTTGAGGGATTTAAAAACTCCCTCATAGATAGCATTGCGACGGGCTTTCCATGTCGCCCAAAGTGTCACCACCAGCCTGACAAAATGCTCCTGCGATAGTTGTTCGTGCATCTCCATTAGCCAGTTTTTTGCATTTGGATTCACGTTCATACTTAACTGCTGTACCACCTCATCTTTTGAGAGCGCCCAAATGCATCTTGACATAGTACAGTCTAGGAGAGCATGCCTCCATGAGTCCTCCCTTCCGCACAATGAACACAAATGAGAATCTGACATGTGCCGATGGTGTAAGAGATACTGCCTAAAATGTGAACGTAAAAATTTGAATTTGGGCCAGATTGCCCGTCTAGCTCAGCTGATAGAGCGCAAAGCTCTTAACTTTGTGGTATTGTTGGGTCGAGCTCCAAGGTGGGCGGCATATTTTTAGTTAAACTTTACTTTACTAGAAGTTGTCTAGAGTTATGCCTTTTCGAACACACAAATGCAATGTTTCATATTCTTTTACCTCTGACTAGATGGAATAAGTTGGAAATACAAACCATAAATATTTTTCATAAAAGTGATCCCTGTAATCACCTCTTTTACATATCACAAATGTTTGTGATAAAGGTGATATTTATAATCACCTTTTACATCTCAATGTTCTTCAAGACTCCTACAAAGAAAGTTAAACATCGAACACCTCCTGATTCCAAAATCGGGATTGCATGAGAAGATCGCCCCCGAACTACGGCGGAGGTGGTGATGATGGGGAGATGCTGCGGGAGGATAATGTTGACGCACCACCAGGCTTGGCCTTCACCGCCTTGGAGATGGGCTTCAGACTCCAGGCTCCAGCCCAGGAAGGTTGCCTCGGTGTCATCAAGCTCAAGATATGGTTGGGTGGGTTCAAAAAGGAAGCTCAGTAGCTTGATACCGAGCACCTGCCTCATCGAACGAATCAAAGTAGTGCTGGTATATGTACTTCCTGTCCAAATCCATTGCTTAAAAGAAGGAACAACAAAAATTAGCACGAACATTTCACCGAACACTTGTCGGGCGTTGTGAACCCTGTAAGGGCGAATGGTACCTGCGCAGCGGACGGACGAGGGTCTGGACCGACGGCTGAAGACAGGGGGCACCGAGGCCGTGTGTACCGGTGCGGGTTGCGGAGTTTCGGAAAGGGATTGGCAGGCGGCCAGGGTAGAAGAACGACATTGTGGGCGAGATAGAAAGCAGATGCAAAGAAAGAGGGAAGGATGGAAACGCGGGTCCGGACGAGGGTTTTGGGTGGCCCGGGGGTATCAGAGTCCTACGTGGCTGGTTTTCAGAGTCCCATAATGCCCTCCTTGTTGGCGGAAAAAATTATGTCCGGACTGGTCTGCAGACCGATGTGGGACGGCGTTGGATGACAAATTGCGTCCGAAAAGCTCTATCCGAAGACTTAGAGCATCTACAGCCGGGTGCCTCAAACCAGTCTCATACGCCCGGGCGGGCCGCCCGAGCGCTGTCCGGTCACGTTCTTTGACCCAGACGATCCCCTCAAACGGCTCTCAAACGCCCGGGCTGACCGGCACCCCTCATATCCAGCCCAAATATGAGGCGGATATGGGGACGCCCGGGCACGCCCGCCACGTCGAACCCGGCCCACCCGACCGCACATAAAGTCCCCTCCATCTGCTCGCCGGACCAAACCCTAGCCACTTCACTTGCCCCTCCCCTCCCGTCCTTCCCCTCCCCTTCGCCGTCCAAACTCGTCTCTAGCTCCTTCATGCCGTCTCCGGCATGGCGGGCAGCGGATCCGAATCCTTCACCTCTAGATCCATCGACCCGGAGCTCATCCAACGCGGCCCCGAGGAGGGATGGCCGTCCGGCTTGCGCTCCGCCGCGCCCGGGAGGAGGCCCGTGCACGGCTACGCTCGGACTCCGTCCGTCGGGAATCCATTGTGTCCGCCCAAATGGCGCATGGATCCGGTGCTAGGCCAGCCGTAGCTGCCTCGCCGGAGATCGTGGGGTCCGTCTGGTGTCCGAGCATCGGGACGTGCCATGGGTCTTGTCCGACCAAGCTCCCACAAGCGGAGCTAGGATTTCTCAAAGCCTGGGTAAAACAATGTGGGTGTAAAAAAAAACCTAATCCTATTGCACGACACATACCAATGCATGTTAGAAGTACACAATTCAGAATTGGAAGGAAATACGAACTCATCATTACCACGAGAGAAAAATTCAGAAAAAGATGCATGTAACAGTTTAACCGGCTGCATCATGCCAAAAGCTGGTAGCAAATCAAGGCAGACTTGCTTCGTTTCAGCCCACCATTTTTTCATCAGCGTAGTAGGACTTGGCGCTGTAAGATAAAATTCAGTGCTTAAAATCAAGACTTTGGACATAGTCTAAGTCTAATTCATGTTGACAATGAAATTAAAATTGACCGAAGTACAGAATCGCCAAATAGCTTATTTCGGTTGAATTTTCTTTTCTTTTTTTGCGGGTGTATTTCGGTTGATTCAGAGTAACTAGGGCGGAAAGGCTAGATGATCCTACTTAATACTACCACCTGGTTTATTGGTCCCCTTTGTAATTTGTGTCAAACTTTGATCAAAGATTTAACTAACAAAATATTAATGCATGTCAACAAAAATTATATAGTTGGATTCGTATTTTTACATACTCCCTCATTTTCGGTTTATATGGCTCAATACAAAAATCTCATCAACCAAGGTAGATGATGAGTGATGGAATACTTGTTGTAATTTGCAAAAATACCCAATTAATGCTCTTGTTTTCTTCAAAAATTTATGTTTACCAATGTATCATTTGCAATACATGCATGCATAAAGTACATGCATTGGTCAATTTTCTCTTAATACTTGCATGCAATTATTTAATGCACCTTAGAATTTGAACTTGTGATGGGAAACAACCAAATTGAGCCTTATAAAATGGACAAACTAAGATTTTGAGATAAGCCCTATAAACCGGAAAGGAGGGAGTAGTTTTCAATGATATAATTTTTTGTGGCATGAATGAATATTTTGTTAGTTAAATTTATGGTCAAAATTTGGCACAAAATACAATGGGACCAATAAACCAGGACGGAGGTAGTATAAATTAACTGCGGTCGCTTTGGGTACTGCGAGGGGGGAATATCTATTGCTACCAAGCCTTAGGTGCTACCGTGATACGAGCTCCTCGACGTCAGATTCTCAGATCGGACGACTCTCAATAACTCTGCAACATTTATAAAAAAGGCTTCAAAGATCCCAAAAATTATGCATAGGTCCAGCAGATCCAACAACTCGCCGGTACCGTCCGATCTAAGAATTCGACGGCCCATATGTCACGTCCAATATGCGACCCTATCCAAAAGGAACTCGAAGGTCCCACCAAGGATAGACCCGCATATTGAAACGCTTTTGCAAGGTGGATATCATTACATCAACATTACATAATAGATGGGGGTTCATACAAGAGGCATACAATGCCACACGAATACAACATCATCTTACATGAGAAAAACATCCGGCTATGGATGAAACACAAACAGAAACTCAAACGACATCCACCCTGCTAGCCCAGGTTGCCGACCTGGAACCTATCCCCTGATCGAAGAAGAAGCAGAAGACGAAACTCCAAAACAAGCAAGCATCGCTCTCGCGTCATGATCATCGCATAACCTGTACTTGCAACTGTTGTTGTAGTAATCCGTGAGCCATGAGGACTCAGCAATCTCATTACCATGGGTATCAAGACTAGCAAAGCTTAATAGGAAAGGAAGGGGTAAAGTGGTGAGGTTGCAGCAGCGACTAAGCATGATATGGTGGCTAACATACGCAAATAACAGTGAGAAGAGAAGCAAAGGAACGGGCGTGAAGCTAGCAATGATCAAGAGGTGATCATGAACACCTACTTACGTCAAACATAACCCAGAAACCGTGTTCACTTCCCGGACTCCGCCGAAAAGAGACCATCACAGCTACACACACGGTTGATGCGTTTTAATTCGGATCAGGTGTCAAGTTATCTACAACCGGACATTAACAAATTCCCATCTGCCCATAACCGTGGGCACGGCTTTAGAAAGTTTAAACCCTGCAGGGGTGTCCCAACTTAGCCCATGATAAGTTCTCGCGATCAACAAAGGATATTCCTTCTCCCAGGAAGACCCGATCAGTCTCGGAATCCCGGTTTACAAGACATTTCGACAATGGTAAAACAAGACCAGAAAAGCCGCCCGATGCGCCGACAATCCCGATAGGAGATGCACATATCTTGTTCTCAGGGCAACACCGGATGAGACATCCTACGAGTAAAACCAAACCTCGAGTTTCCCCGAGGGGGACCCGCAGTCTACTCGATTCGGACCAACACTTAGACAAGAACTGGCCCAGGGGGGCTAAAATAAAGATGACCCTCGAGAGCGCGACCCCCAAGGGAAAAGTAGGTGTTGGTGAGGCAAATGGTAAAACCAAGGTTGGGCCTTGCTGGAGGAGTTTTATTCAAAGCGAACTGTCAAGGGGGTCCCATAAATCACGCAACCGCGTAAGGAACGCAAAATCCGGGAACATAACACCGGTATGACGGAAACTAGGACGGCAAGAGTGGAACAAAACACCAGGCATAAGGTCGAGTCTTCCACCCTTTACCAAGTATATAGATGCATTAAATTAAATAAGAGATATTATGATATCCCAACATAATCCTGTCCACCATGGAGCAATCTTCAACTTCACCTGCAACTAACAACGCTATAAGAGGGGCTGAGCAAAAGCGGTAACATAGCCAAGCAACGGTTTGCTAGGAAGGGTGTCAAAGGTTAAAGGTTCATGGCAATTTGGGAGGCTTGATGAGCAAAAGATAGGTAGCGCAGCAAAGCGATAGAACGAAGCAACTAGCATAGCAATGATAGTAGTAAGATCTAGGGTAGCGGTCATCTTGCCTGAAATCCCGCAAGGAAGAAGAACGAGTCCATGAAGAAGATGAAGCCACGAAGATGAACCAAGCGTAGACGAACGAATCCTCACGATCGCAACGAAACGGGAACTATCGAGAAGAAGCACACAACATGGTAAACACACCACACATAGACAAGACATGATGCACAACCAAGCATGATACATGACAAAGTTAGATGAGGCTACTCATGGCAAGAGACGATGCAAACAAGAGCAACACATCAAAGCAAAGTTAAATGAGGCCGGAAGCAACATATAACAAATCCGGTAAGTCCTCATATGCAAATTTCAAAATTGGTCCAGATCTGAATAAACATTATGTTCAAGTTGTTAAACAGCAATTTAAAATGCACCAAGATGATCTACACGAAAATTTAGTCAAGTTACATATAAAGTTCATTTAATTCGGAGCTACGGCCTAGAAGATATGAGCAAAACAAGTTAGATATGGTATTGATGCAAAATGCATTCAAACAGCAAGCAAACACCTCAAAACAAGGATGCAACATGATAATATGAAGCTACATGCAAAAACAAGCAAGTTTCATATAGATCACACTCAAAATGGAGCAACGGTGCAACACATACACTCTATACAAGTTTAAAGGACAAGCTGTCCATAACAGCAACTAGGCATCTTGCAAGCACCAAAACAACATGCTACAGTACCACAATATGAAAACAAAAGGCATGGACATGATGTACAGGTAAAGCATAACAAAACATGAACACTGAGCTATCTCCAGAAATCACTAGAACATGCTCAAACACACATGGCAAGATTGCAAATAATAACAGTTTCAGACTTTAGGAGAAATAACATCAGGTCGCAATGTTTAGAGCGATTAAACAACATGTTACAGGAACTTAACATGGCAAATAAAGGCATGGCATGAATCTACTAATTGCATAGAACAAAAGTCCCTTACTGACCATGAGCCAAAAAGGATCAGAAGATATGATGGCACCCATGTAAACATGGCAAGTTATATGACAGATTCGTACATGGCAGGAACAACAATAAGTAGACATGTTGATGAGCTTGAACCACTCACCACAGAGCAATACATGGCATGGTAAGACAACCAACAGTAAGAAGACATGTTTATGAAGCTAATCATGGCAGTGGCAAGTTCATAGGGTGCATGGATAACTAACAACAATCATGGAAACATTGAACTTCATGTTAACAGGCTGACAGCAACATCATTTAGGAAGTTTGGAGCATGATATGAACAATCTACAGCAAGCTATAAATGCAACCAGGGGCATGGATGGATAGCTCATAACCATATGTACAAAACATCCTTACTGAAGTATCTCAAAATAAGCATGGATCTCTCTGTAGCGTCAAGTTTACATGGCATAAAAATAATAGCAGAACAGGGACTAAAATCAGCAACATCACGAGGCCTAGTTTACATGCTTGTGCTAGTCACCATATTGATCACAAAAATACATGGCATACACCCTTGTAAAGATGGCATAGCATAGATCAAAACACATGTAGACCTCAACCTCATAGGATGCACACATCAAACATGGCAAAAATGACAAATGAGCAAGTTATAACAGTTTCAGCAGATTAACAGCAACATGCACTCTTACAACGATGATTCGGGCATCAAGACGAACTCAAATCAACATGATGCAATGAAACTAAATGAAGTACTCATCGAGATGAACAATTTGACATATTGCACGTACGAAACGGAGCTACGGATGCAGATTTATGATGCGATAAACAAAGCATGAAAATAACAAAATATCAGGGACTTAAAGAAAAATTGGACCTCGGGGAATCTGGATCTCGTGATTCCGGGATGGAGATGTACGGGATGGGGACGCGGGGCGTTTGGTTCAACTCCTGGTGGATCTGATCCCGGCGATCGGATCCGGTGAGGTGGCGGCGCCGGCGAACTCCGGCGAGGCGGACGTGGAGCTCCGGCGACGACGTGGAGGCGCGGAGGAGGCGGCGCCGGCAACGCGTGGCGAGGCACGGCCGGCGTCGACGATCGGGCGGCGGCGCA
>NC_041385.1:819443525-819449935 GCF_002162155.2 Triticum dicoccoides
TCCCTCTGGCCGCGGCGGCGGTGGGTGTCGTTGGGACACGTGGCGGGCGCTGGTTGGGTGTGGGACGGTGGCGCGGTTCGTCCGGCGGCGCGTGGACATGTCCAGTGACGCGAGAGGGAGGTTTTTAGGGTTAGGGGTGGAATCATCCGCAAAAATCCGGGGGGGGGCATATATTTATAGGTAGGAGTTAGGAGAGTCCAAATGAGGAGAGGTTTTCGCCCACGCGATCGCGATCGAATGACCGAGAGCATAGAGGGGAGTTTGCTGGGTTTTGGGCCACTTTGGAAGGGTGTTGGGCTGCAAGACAAAAGGGGCTTTTACGGTTACTCGGTTAACCCTTGGAGTATCAAACGGACTCCAAATGGCACGAAACTTGACAGGCGGTCTACCGGTGCTATACCAAGGCCGCTTGGCAAGACTCGGTCCATTCCGAGAATGTTTAACACCCGCTCACAACAGGAGACAAAAGGGGGGACACCGGAGGACATAGGAGTGCCAGATTGCAAAACGGCCAACGGGGAAAATGCTCGGATGCATGAGACGAACACGTATGCAAAATGAGATGCACATGATGACAAGATAAAATGCAACATGCGATCAAATGACATGGCAACAACGACGAATAACTGGCAGACACCTGGTGCATCAAATCCGGGGCGTTACAACACTCCTCCACTAAGAAGAGATCTCGTCCCGAGATCTTAGGACTGAGACGGAAGGGAAAAGGGATGAGGTGAAACAAGCACTCAAGAGAAGAAGCAAAGAATCGAGAGCACTCGAGAAGAAGAAAGGAACGACGAGAATGACGAGAATCGAAAGCTCATGGAATCAGATAGAACATGAAACCACTCCGGTTAGAACGAGATAAGAAACGAATAAGACTGAAAGGATTTAGGCAGCACTCCGACTAAAAATGGAAGGAATAGAACAGGAGCTTGGGAGGATGGAACGATACTTGATGAACTCTTGAAGAATGAATTGAATCACGAAGAACCACCATGAAGAACTCCATTGACAAAATGATGAAGAGATAGAATGAAGGATGAAAGAATAAGATTAAACCTAGCGGTGATTTAGATGGAGGTTCCGACGAAATGGCCGAGGAAAATTGAACTCCGGAAAAGAAAAGATGAAAACACTTGGAAATAGAATTTATTCATCAAGAACAAACTCCGAAGGAAGGGATTACTCACTTGGATGAAATAAGAATAAGATTTATTGTATGCTTATCCTTCATCAAATTAAATTGATGAAAAGCAATGGATTTGGCATACTACTTATTCTTCTTGAAAAGGATTAAGGGGGGGTATAGCATAAAACTTGAGAAAGTCTTCATGAACCACCGATAGGATTGAAAAGAACGAATGGATTAATATGATAATCAAGGAACAGAATCTTGAACGAACCACCGTAAGAATTCGAAAATGACTGATGAAAGGGAATGAATCACCGGGAAGAATTAGGAGAACAAATATGCTAGAGGGGATTTAGATGCAAAAGAACAAAGAGATCATGAGCTGATTAAAGAACACTTGAACGAAGCACCAGGGTAAATAGAGAACGATGACTGGAATGATGGCCTTGGTAAAAAGAAACGCGAACACAACTCCTGAAATACTCCGGATGGGTAAGAAAGAATATCTGACAAACGGAATAATATGAGAGGGTAACATGAAGCTAGAACCACGAAACTTCGAGAGAACGGGCAAGATTTAGAGGAAAAACTCTTCTTCGATCTTCAACTGACGACGAGAAAAAACCACCAAAATTACTGGGATACTCTGGGAGGATGAAAAACAAAGAGGAAGGGTTGAACCAAAGATGAAAATAATTGAAATCGATCTTGAAAAGGCATGTGACTGATGAAATTCATTCTTACATCACACTTGAAAAGAATTAGTGATGGCTCCGGAATAATTAGAAGAGTCGGGTAAGATCCTGGGAAAAGACCTGTGGGTTAGGACCCACTGAAGAGAAAAAACACCGTTGGAAAGGGATGTTGAACAGATAGAAGATGCACCGGAACAATTGAAATATTTTAATGAGGTGACAGCCTCGAATTAATTGGAACACAGACGAATCTCCTGAGATGTCTTGAACACTCCGGAAGGATAAACTGGCGAGAGGCGAACGAGCAGGGAGAACATTTCGAAGGAAAAGAATATGATTAACCCGAAAAACTTGAATTGAATCCACCGGAAAAGAGATGAAGAATGTCGAACAAAACGAGAATTCACCGGTTGAAATGATTGAGTGAAGACTGAAGAGGCTCCGCATGAATGAAATAACTTCTAGAATAGATGCTCAGACTCCGGGAAGAAAAAGGGTGGGAGGGCAGGAAAAACACAGGCAACTTGGAAGGGGAAACCGACGAATATCTTGAAGAGAAAACACCGGTTGAAATCATTGAGGAAAGAAAGCAAAGACTTCGCACGAGTAGGAAGGATACTCGATTACCTACTCCGGTTTCGAGAAGAAAAAGGGTGGGTGGGTGGGAAAAGAAAACAACTGAGGATTGAACTTGGCAACGATGAAGAGGCTCGAGTTAACTTGACGAGAAATGCACCGGATAAAAAGAGCTGAGGAACAACGATCGGAAAACCAACTGCGTGATCCTAAAGAAAATTTGTAAGGGAAGAGGAGTAATTCAAAACACCTACGTCAAGATTCCTTACCAGAGCGTCGAAGGGGCTGAGGAGTAAAAAGAATTCCTACTCTCCGGTATAACTAGACTCTGAAAACAGTTTTCTTCTAGACTCGCCAACGGCCAAACTACACGATCAATCAAGGGGGCTCCTAGGGTCGGTCGAGGCTCTGATACCAACTTGTCACGCCCAATATGCGACCCTATCCAAAACGAACTCGAAGGTCCCACCAAGGATAGACCCGCATATTGAAACGCTTTTGCAAGGTGGATATCATTACATCAACATTACATAATAGATGGGGGTACATACAAGAGGCATACAATGCCACACGAATACAACATCATCTTACATGAGAACAACATCCGACTACGGATGAAACACAAATAGAAACTCAAACGACATCCACCCTGCTAGCCCAGGCTGCCGACCTAGAACCTATCCCCTGATCGAAGAAGAAGCAGAAGACGAAACTCCAAAACAAGCAAGCATCGCTCTCGCGTCATGATCATCGCATAACCTGTACCTGCAACTGTTGTTGTAGTAATCTGTGAGCCACGAGGACTCAGCAACCTCATTACCATGGGTATCAAGACTAGCATGATATGGTGGCTGACATACGCAAATAAGAGCGGCAAGAGAAGCAAACGAACGGTCGTGAAGCTAGCAATGATCAAGAGTTGATCATGAACACCTACTTACTTCAAACATAACCCAGAAACCGTGTTCACTTCCCGGACTCCGCCGAAAAGAGACCATCAGGGCTACACACACGGTTGATGCGTTTTAATTCGGATCAGGTGTCAAGTTATCTACAACCGGACATTAACAAATTCCCATCTGCCCATAACCGCGGGCACGGCTTTCGAAAGTTTAAACCCTGCAGGGGTGTCCCAACTTAGCCCATGATAAGCTCTCGCGATCAACGAAGGATATTCCTTCTCCCAGGAAGACCCGATCAGACTCGAAATCCCGGTTTACAAGACATTTCAACAATGGTAAAACAAGACCAGCAAAGCCGCCCGATGCTCCGACAATCCCGATAGGAGCTGCACATATCTCTTTCTCAGGGCAACACCGGATGAGACATCCTACGAGTAAAACCAAACCTCGAGTTTCCCCGAGGGGGCCCCACAGTCTACTCGGTTCGGACCAATACTTAGACAAGCACTGGCCCGGGGGGGCTAAAATAAAGATGACCCTCGAGAGCGCGACTCCAAAGGGAAAAGTAGGTGGTGGTCAGGCAAATGGTAAAACCAAGGTTGGGCCTTGCTGGAGGAGTTTTATTCAAAGCGAACTGTCAAGGGGGTCCCATAAATCACCCAACCGCGTAAGGAACGCAAAATCCGGAAACATAACACCGGTATGACGGAAACTAGGGCGGCAAGAGTGGAACAAAACACCAGGCATAAGGTTGAGTCTTCCACCCTTTACCAAGTATATAGATGCATTAAATTAAATAAGAGATATTATGATATCCCAACATAATCCTGTCCACCATGGAGCAATCTTCAACTTCACCTGCAACTAACAACGCTATAAGAGGGGCTGAGCAAAAGCGGTAACATAGCCAAGCAACGGTTTGCTAGGAAGGGTGTCAAAGGTTAAAGGTTCATGGCAATTTGGGAGGCTTGATGAGCAAAAGATAGGTAGCGCAGCAAAGCGATAGAACGAAGCAACTAGCATAGCAATGATAGTAGTAAGATCTAGGGTAGCGGTCATCTTGCCTGAAATCCCGCAAGGAAGAAGAACGAGTCCATGAAGAAGATGAAGCCACGAAGATGAACCAAGCGTAGACGAACGAATCCTCACGATCGCAACGAAACGGGAACTATCGAGAAGAAGCACACAACATGGTAAACACACCACACATAGACAAGACATGATGCACAACCAAGCATGATACATGACAAAGTTAGATGAGGCTACTCATGGCAAGAGACGATGCAAACAAGAGCAACACATCAAAGCAAAGTTAAATGAGGCCGGAAGCAACATATAACAAATCCGGTAAGTCCTCATATGCAAATTTCGAAATTGGTCCAGATCTGAATAAACATTATGTTCAAGTTGTTAAACAGCAATTTAAAATGCACCAAGATGATCTACACGAAAATCTAGTCAAGTTACATATAAAGTTCATTTAATTCGGAGCTACGGCCTAGAAGATATGAGCAAAACAAGTTAAACATGGCATTGATGCAAAATGCATTCAAACATCAAGCGAACACCTCAAAACAAGGATGCAACATGATAATATGAAGCTACATGCAAAAACAAGCAAGTTTCATATAGAGCACACTCAAAACGGAGCAACGGTGCAACACATACACTCTATACAAGTTTAAAGGACAAGTTGTCCATAACAGCAACTAGGCATCTTGCAAGCATCAAAACAACATGCTACAGTACCACAATATGAAAACAAAAGGCATGGACATGATGTACAGGTAAAGCATAACAAAACATGAACACTGAGCTATCTCCAGAAATCACTAAAACATGCTCAAACACACATGGCAAGATTGCAAATAATAACAGTTTCAGACTTTAGCAGAAATAACATTAGGTTGCAATGTTTAGAGCGATCAAACAACATGTTACAGGAACTTAACATGGCAAACAAAGGCATGGCATGAATCTATTAATTTCATAGAACAAAAGTCCCTTACTGACCATCAGCCAAAAAGGATCAGAAGATATGATGGCACCCATGTAAACATGGCAAGTTATATGACAGATTCGTACATGGCAGGAACAACAATAAGTAGGCATGTTGATGAGCTTGAACCACTCACCATAGAGCAATACATGGCATGGCAAGGCAACCAGAAGTAAGAAGACATGTTTATGAAGCTAATCATGGCAATGGCAAGTTCATAGGGTGCATGGATAACTAACAACAATCATGGAAACATTGAACTTCATGTTAACAGGCTGACAGCAACATCATTTAGCAAGTTTGGAGCATGATATGAACAATCTACAGCAAGCTATAAATGCAACCAGGGGCATGGATGGATAGCTCATAACCATATGTACAAAACATCCTTACTGAAGTATCTCAAAATAAGCATGGATCTCTCTGTAACGTCAAGTTTACATGGCATAAAAGTAACAGCAGAAGAGGGACTCAAATCAGCAACATCACGAGGCCTAGTTTACATGCTTGTGCTAGTCACCACATTGATCACAAAAATACATGGCATACACCCCTGTAAAGATGGCATGACATAGATCAAAACACATGTAGACCTCAACCACATAGGATGCACACATCAAACATGGAAAAAATGACAAATGAGCAAGTTATAACAGTTTCAGCAGATTAACAGCAACATGCACTCTTGCAACGATGATTCAGGTATCAAGATGAACTCAAATGAACATGATGCAATGGAACTAAATGAAGTACTCGTCGAGACGAACAATATGACATATTACACGTACGAAACGGAGCTACGGATGCAGATTTATGATGCGATGAACAAAGCATGAAAATAACAAAATATCAGGGACTTAAAGAAAAATTGGACCTCGGGGAATCTGGATCTCGGGATTCCGGGATGGAGATGTACGGGATGGGGACGCGGGGCGTTTGGTTCAACTCCTGGTGGATCTGATCCCAGCCATCGGATCCGGCGAGCTGGCGGCGTCGGCGAACTCCGGCGAGGCGGACGCGGAGCTCCGGCGACGACGTGGAGGCGCGGGGGAGCGGAGGAGGCGGCGCCGGCGACGCGTGGCAAGGCACGGCCGGCGTCGAGG
>NC_041385.1:819450386-819461822 GCF_002162155.2 Triticum dicoccoides
CGTGGCGGGGCGCTGGTTGGGCGTGGGGCGGCGCGGTTCGTCCGGCGGCGCGCGGACATGTCCGGTGACGCGAGAGGGAGGTTTTTAGGGTTAGGGGTGGAATCATCCGCGAAAATCCGGGAGGGGCATATATTTATAGGTAGAGGGAGCTAGGAGAGTCCAAATGAGGAGCGGTTTTCGCCCACACGATCGTGATCGAACGACCGAGAGCATAGAAGGGAGTTGGCTGGGTTTTAGGCCACTTTGGAAGGATGTTGGGCTGCAATACAAAAGGGGCTTTTACGGTTACCCGGTTAACCGTTGGAGTATCAAACGGACTCCAAATGGCACGAAACTTGATAGGCGGTCTACCGGTGCTATACCAAGGCCGCTTGGCAAGACTCGGTCCATTCCGAGAACGTTTAACACCCGCTCACAACAGGAGACAAAAGGGGGGGACGCCGGAGGACATAGGAGTGCCGGATTGCAAAACGGACAACGGGGAAAATGTTCGAATGCATGAGACGAACACGTATGCAAAATGAGATGCACATGATGACAAGATAAAATGCAACACGCGAGCAAATAACATGGCAACAACGACGAATAACTGGCAGACACCTGGCGCATCGAATCCGGGACGTTACACCATATGCCCGTATCACGGCAACATTTAAGCCTCGATAGCACCAGATACTCTCCCGTCAGGGCATGTTAGGGGCACTACTCTCCAATGAGATTATCTGAGCACCGAGCTAGTTAGGCGCAGCCGCACACATCCATTCCACCACAGAAGGAAAGCGGTGTTGACGCCGCAAGTGTTTCTGGGCGAGATGATGAGGGGACCTCCTTCTGCGCCTTCAGCGCCCGCTATTGCAACTGGCGCTCACGCGCCACGCTGCTGGGCCGGCCCAACAATCGCAGCAACCACGCCGCAAAAAATAAATAAAGAGGATCTTAATACTGAAACTGTTTCTTTGGGAATAGAAGAATTCGAAGTCGGCACACACGCATCGACAGCAGTAGCTCGTAACCACTAGGCTGAGATCATATCATTGTCCACAATTAGAAATCAGTACTATTTGACCTTTCTTTCAGTTAACACATATTATATGTACCAAACATAAAATATTTTGAAAAGAAGTACAAATTAAAAGAATTCTAAAAGTATTGAAAACAACCACGAATTAGAAAAAAAGGTTCATAGGAATTGAAAAAAGGTTTAGAATTACTGTTTAAAAGATCGTGAATTCGAAAATGTGCATGAAGTTTTCAAAAAAGTTCAAAAATATTTGAAAAAGTTCATCGGATTTGAAAAAGTGCATCAGCTTTGAAAAAAGTTCATTGAATTTCATAAAAAGTTCATCGAGTTTGAAAAAGTTCATCGTATTTGAAAAAAAGTTCATCGATTTTTTTTTAAAAAGTACATCAGATTTGAGAAAAGTTCATCGAATATGAAAAAATTTCATCGGATTTGGAAAATGTTCATCGGATTTGGAAAGAGTTCATCAATTTTGAAAAAGAGTTCATCGAATTTGAGGAAAGTTCATCGTATTTGGAGAAAAGTTCATTGATTTGAAAAAAGTTCATCGGTTTTTACAAAATGTGAAAAAGACAAATCACTGATTTTGAAAAGAACATAATTTTTATGAAGATGAATTTAAAAAACGAAAAAAAGGAAAAAGGAATAAAGAAAAGAAAAGAAAAAGGAAATCCAAATAAAACCGCTCTTAAAAATGACCAATGAACCGAAGAAACGGTTTAGGAAGCTTCCCAAAACCGGAGCAGTTCCCGCGACCTGAGTAAATAAAAAGAGGGAAAGAAGTTATAGAGGTGGTTACGGTCACTGGGGTACAAGAGCAGATCGCAAGTTCGAATTCTTGCTAGCTCACACTTTTTGAGCTAATAGAAAGAAAAGGCAGATACATGGGCTGGCTCAGTGTGCTAGAGGCGCCGGTTTGCAGAAACGAGGGATTGCAGATGATGAGTCATTCTAAAAAGATCATTTTCGATAGCATTGAACTGGGTTGGGCCGTACGTTAGGTGGAAATCTCTCGTATGGGAAGGTGGAGTCTAGAGAGATCTATGGGCTAGAGCTTGGTTCTGGGCCTCCACATGTCTGGGGCTGGGCTTCCTATCAGTCAAAATTCTAAAAAGAACGAGACCTCCTCGTCGGTGCTCGTATTTGTTTTTTTTTGGCTGTATTTGTGTTGTTCGTTCAGAAAAAAACAAATCATTTGTTTACAAAAAAAATCAAGAATTTGAAAAAAAAGTTCATCAATTTAAAAAAAAGTTTATTGGCTTAGAAAAAAGCTCATTGAATTGAAAAAAGTTCATCAAATTTTAAAAAAAGGTTCATTGACTTAAAAGTCAGTTCATCGAATTTGAAAAAAGTTCATCGTATTTGCAAAAGAGTTCACCGAATTATAAAAAAAGTTCATCGAATTTGAAGAAAAGTTCAGCGCATTTGAAAATAGTTCATCGAACTTGAAAAATAGTTCATCAAATTTTGGAAAAAGTTCATCGAAGTTGAAAAACAATTCATGAAATCTGGTGAACTTTAGGAACTAGAAAAAGGGAAAAATAAAAAGATAAAAAAAGAAAAAGAAAAGAAAGACAAAAAAAGAAACGAAAGAACAAAAGATGTAAGAAAATGTACTAGATCACGAAACGTTGAGTAAGAAAAAGAAAAGAAAGACAAAAAAAAAATTCCCAGTTGTTTAAAACTTTCTACTCCCTCTTTCCATCTATATAGGGCCTAATACGTTTTTCAAGACCGCCTTTGACTATTGGCAAGATTAATAGTACATGAGATTTATAATTTAAAAATTATATCATTGGAAGCTCCTTTCGCATACGAATTTGACGGCATGCTTTGTGTAAGTTGCATGTCATATATTATTGCTCTAACATTTGATCAAAGTTAGCCTCGAAAAACGCATTAGGCCCTATATAGATGGAAGGAGGGAGTAGAAAGTTTTAAACAACTGGGAAAAAATTGCAGGGAAGATGTTCGAGTGTGTGATGTCGTGCCAAATTTTGTGGTATTTAATATCTAGCATTTTTGGCACGGATATCACGAACTTAAACATCTTCGATGCAAAAAAATAATCTGAATTTTTTCTAGTATTTTTTAAAAATTATTATTGTTCACCTTAGAAAACAGATGAGCTGAGGAGCCATTTCACTGTGTACCTAAAATACTACACCCTCCGTCCCATAATATAAAACGCTATTACATCAAATATACTTACGCATCAAATATACTACATCAAATATACTTACGCATATTGGATGTAATAACGTGTTATATTATGAGACAGCGAGAGTAGTTTAACTAGTCGGTTGCACGCCCTCTCGCCGCACCATGATCAGTTGATCACCCTCAGTCGACCATTCAACATCCAGACGCATCACAAAAGTTGATACGCACGTAGAATTAAGAAGTAGTGACACATACTTACATCGCCGGAGCGTGTACGTATATGCCGAACCGCGAGTAGGTTGGCGTGCACGGCACCACACGGGACGGCATGGACGCGTGCATGCATGCCATCGACGTGCCGTTGCTGCTGATCGATAGCACACGCGCATGGCATGGTCACTCACGCCGTCGAAAGGGAGTGGGCGACCGCGACGGCGACCGATCCAGCACCACCGCTCGGTCACATCAGTGATCGAGCAGCTGACCACGGAGTCAATATCTTCAAATTAAAGCACCGATTCGCTTGTAGTATGCCTGCATCATAGCTGCAGGTAGGTAGCCCGGTCGATCTGATCTCTGTTTACCGGTACTACATCTACAGTTCTACACTTGTACTCCCCTTGGCAATATGACCAGTCCATGAGCCACTGATCTAGTATACGGTCGACCCATCGGGATACGTAAAACGAACAGTGATATGCATGCATGGTCTCGCGGTGCCGAGTTTCGGATATGCCCTAACGAACGAGCCAGCGGATGTAAGAGCATATAGCAAATACGACTCCTTAATCGCCGCAGACACGTCTCGAAACCTCAAAACCATATTATTACATGCAACGCAGCGGTATTTGACGGGAGCTTCGTCCGGTTCCGCTCCCGCCCGCCCAGCTCTGCCCTGGCCATGTCCGGCGGATGGTTGCGCCCCTTAGAGTGTCGGTTCGGACGCCGGTAAGGTAGGATAAGGCATGGAACACGAGCTGGCTCGCGGGACTCAATGCGCTGCCGTCTCCCTTGTCCTACTCTTCCTCGTCGGAGCCCGAAACCTATTGGATGCTGGTCGACGTTACATCCATGATGGATCCGTCCGGGGACGAGCCGCCGACGTCCACCACGATGCGGCTGCGTCGCCTGGGCTGATCCGCTATATGGGGCGCTGGAGAATGTGACTCCGCCTCATGGGACGATGGTGCATTCCGAATATCAATGCGCCATCGGAGGGGTTACGCGTCCACCAGCGCGTTACGCCAGACAGACCACATGGCCTTCGGCGAGGCAGCTGCGGCTGGCCTAGTGCCGGATCCAGGGAGCTCCTACTCAGCGCTTTGGGGTTGTTTGGATAAATCGTTTGTAGAGAACTAGATCTTGTTAAACGTGATTTTTGGTATAACCACCTAAAAACTCGTTTGGGTAATCTAACTAATTTGCGTATATGCAGATCTGGGTTTTATAAAAGCCCAAAAAGCCAGCTTTTGGAAAAACGACTAATCGATGTTTTTCTAAAAACGAGTTCTGTATATACCCCGCCATCACACGGCCTGTTCGGATCTAGCGACCTTTGCAGATTCGACTATGGCATTATGAGTATCGTTCTCATCATCTCGAGCATGCGTTCGTCGTCTACTTCTGTGCATGCATGTCCTCAATGTCAACGGCCGCGGCGATCGCCGGTGATGCTCCGCCGTGTTATGAACGAGACGGCGTTGTGGTTGGCCTCGCCAGAAGGTGAGAACGCGCAGCCTGGTTGCGGCGTCGTCACCTGGCATGTCCGTGTGCTCTGCTTGGCTGTAGTTGGCTTCGCCGGAAGGTGAGAATACTCAGCCTGGCTGCGGCGTCGTCGGCCGGCATGTCCGTGTGCTCAGCTTGGCTGTGTTTGGCTTCGCTGAAAGGTGAGAACGCTCAGCCTGGCTGCGGCGTCGTCAGCCGCCATGTCCGTGTGCTCAGCTTGGCTGTGGCTGGCACCGCGTCTGCCTCGTAGTGGCGTGCCCTTGGCCCATCCACTCGCGTTGTGTTGTTACTAGTTCTGCGTACGCATCATGCCAGCCTACTTTGAGGCTCCCGACACTATGGTATGTGCTGCTGTGCTTGGGCTCCTGACCAACGTTCTCACCGGCGACGAGCTCGAAGCGGGTTGCCAGAAGCAAGGGGTCCGTGACCATGAGAGGGAACTGACCCAAACAAAGAAATGCTTAATCTCGTTTTCCCGTTTTTCTCATCCAAACAAAAAATTATATAAACCTTGTATAACAGAAATACTAGCGAAAACTGGTTTTCCTAAAATTTCTCTCAAAACCCGTTTCCTATAATCTTGCAACTAATTCTTATTATCCAAACAACCCGCGCCCGTCAGCACTGTTGGCGCTCGCAGGCGCGAAGTAGCGGGCCGCCTGCGAGGCGTAGGGCGAGAAATCTACTAAAAAGTCCAATGCGATGAAAAAATTACATAATGAATCAGGTTAAGCGGGACTCGAACTCCTACCGCCCTTGTCAGCCACACAGAGTGCTAAACACTGGAACATGCTCAACTTTCTTGCGTACAATGAGGAAACAAGTCTACTTAACCCGTCCTTCAGTACAAGTTAATTGACTTGAAAAAACTTTCAAAGATTCTGAATTAAAAAAATCTCGAATTTGAAAATAGTACACGAGGTTATGAAAAAAATTTCATCCAATTTGAATGAAAAGAAAATCACGAATTCAAAAGTAGTTCACTGGGTTTTCAAAAAAGTTCACGGATTTGAAAAAAACCACTTTCTGAAGAAAAAAATCACGGATTTGAAAAAAACGTCATTAAAATTGAAAAAGATTCATCCATTTTGAAAAAGTAGTTCACTGGGTTTTAAAAAAAGTTCACGGATTTGAAAAAAGTTCTTCCATTTTGAAAAAGTTCATCAATTCTCAAAAAAGTTTACAAATTTTAAAAAGAGTTCATTGGTTCATAAAAATAAAATTAAGAAATGTTCGCGCATTTGCAAAAGAAAAAGGAAACAAAAGAGAAACAGAGAAAAAACAAGAAAAAGAAAAAAATACGCAGGCATCGCGATCTTTGGAAAGAATAAGAAGAGGAAAACGAAGTAAACTATCACAAGTGGGCTGTTGTCCGAGTAATTGTTGCGTTATTCTGTGAACCTATAGGTCCCAGGTTCGGGCCCAACTAGCCGCGCCCTGCAGGCGCCAGTTTGCGAGCGGATGAACTCGGGGTCGACGGATCTGAAGGTGAAGGATTCGGATCCGCTGCCTGCCATGCCAGAGACGACTGCAAAGAGCCGAAGACGAGGTTGGGTGGAGGAGAGGAGTGGAGGGGAGAAGAGTGAAGTAGTTAGGGTTTGGTCCGACGAGCGGATGAGAAGAATTTTCTGTGGGGTCGAATGAGTCAGCGTGGGCCGGATCCGACGTGGCATGCGCGCCCAGTCCATATCCGCCCTATATTTGGACTGGATATGAGGGATGCCGGTTTACCGGGACGCTTAAGGGTCGTTTGAGGTGCTCGTCTGGGTCAAAAATTGAGACCGAACGTATGAGAGTATGAGACGGATTTAAGGCGCAGTAGACTTTAATGTAACTGCAGTGCTATATGGGCGCAGACTCGTCACTGTGGCCTGTGAGGACCGAGACGAAAGCCACAGTGAGGAGTGAGACGAAAGCGGCGCGCACATGTTCCCACATTCCCCCAAGGAGCAGACTAGACGACCCTAGCTAGCTAGTCACGGACGTCTATCGTCAAGCGTCGCCCATTGCATTGCACCGCACCAACCGGCCGCTGGCAGGCCGGCGACCGCTGTTCCTAGGCTCGTTCACACCGCCCCCCTGACACCTTGCTGCCAGACATGACGATTTGATCCGTCTCTATCTAGTATTCCTTCCGTTCGAAATTACTTGTTTCTGAAATGGACGTTGTCTAGATATATCCATTTTTGAGACAAGTAATTTCGAACGGAGGGAGGGAGTACAACAGAGACGCATCAACAGAATTTGAAAGCGGTGGATGATATGTGGAGGCTTAATGCTCGAGTGATTTTTGGGTTTTCATCAGATTGATCTCTCCTTTTACTGAGTATATAAAATAATAAGTAATTGTATGTACTCCTCCGTTTTCAAGTCTTTATAAAGATTTTAATATGAACTATAGACAGATGTATATAGACGTAGTTTAGAGTATAGATTCATTCATTTTGCTTCATATGTAGCTCACATTAGAATCTCTAAAAAGACTTATATTTAGGAACGGAAGAAGTACTAGCCTAAAAGGTCGTCTTGAATTTGTAATTGATATTCTTATGCAAAGTGGCTACATACATGTTTCCTTCGGAACATGGTGGTAATTACACCTGATAATTGATTTTATTTTAAAATTTTCAAAATACGTCAAAACGTTTCAAAACTTTTTTGCAACAAACTTGAAGTGTCATTTCTGTCGTGCAAAAATATTATGCAAAGACATATTCTCTAACAAAATTCTGATAAAAATGACAAATCGCCCAAGACATATAGCGACGGGTCGCTAACTCACAAGACCACTTCCGTCTCAAAATTATACACGAGCGGCGAGGTGTTGCTGGAGCGCGGCTGGTGTCGTCTTCTTTGGGGCCGTTGGAAGAAGGCGGGGAGTGTGGAACAAAGTCTCGTAAGCCCTTTGATATTTTTGTTTGACGATCCACACTGATCTAGTTGAACGCTCAATTTATATGGGAAGTCCCGGACATCTTTAACACGCATCCTCAAATAGTCCGCAAACGTCCGAACCAAATTGTACAACGCACATCCAGTGTAGACCCGCATTTGTCGTGAACCCACCCGTTCGTCTGTTTTTTCACAAACTGAAGGCAAACATGTCGGAGCATTGGGGAGTCCGAACATCCATATGACGACCATAAGCCACTACACTCTCCGTGCGCGCAAGGCCACTGGGCGGCGGAGGGGCGTATCTACCTCTTGTCCGTCGCGGCTGGCACGGGGCAGCCAGATCGGGCGAGGCGCCGGGCTAGCGTGGGGTCGGGCGGCATAGCGGGCGGGTTTCTTGGCGACGTCGTGCACGACGGCAGCGGCGGCCTGCTCATGGCGTGGTGACGGCTGTGTGGTGGGCGAGATCGGTGGTCGCGGTCGCTGCCGAGTTCAGGTCGGATCCAATTCTGGGTCTTCGGCTTGAACGCCGTCGGCCGCCGCAGGGTGGTGGTAGTCGTTGCTGATCACGCCGGATCACTGGATTCGGCGCCTGGAGATCTATGATGGATTCTTCTCGATCCTCCTTCATGGTGGGTTGTGCCCCATGGCTCTTTCATCTGCAGGTTTCGGTTCGTGGTCTGTTGCCAGATCCGGAGCTGAAGGAGGTTTGGTGGTATAGGATGGGGACCAGAGGAAACTTTGATTGGCTTGTTCGGTCCGGCATCGGCGACATATCTCGACGCTGTTATCCTCCGTGGAGGCGATGTCGAGGTCTCTCCTATCCACCTCCGAACCCCTCCCGGACGGAAGTCCAAAATTCAGTTTGGATTGGGCGGCGGCGGCGTCCTTCGCGTCGTACCCTCCATGGAGGCGCCGCTTGGGAGGTTCTGTTGTTCGGCAGAGAGATGATGTGGGTGATGGACTCCGCTTAGCTCCAGCAACGACGACGGTGTGGAGGTTGCCAGGAGGTGCGGCGTTGTTTCTACCATGCCGATGACGACGAGTATTGGCGGCATGGTGCAGCTGGATATCGACGACAGATGCGGCTGGATGGACGAGCGCAGGGCGGTGGCGCTGTCTGGCGCCATGGTGGCGTCGCCAGCTGACCTGGTAAGGTCTTTGCGTCAGTGCCTGCTCTGAAGATGGTTAGGTGGATGACGGCGGCGATAGCCTTGGTGAGTGCGTTGGACCGGTGTGTGACCCATTCCCTGCATTTACATGGATGGTTAGATGGTTAGATGGTTAGGCTCGGACATTCGACACCCCTGCATCAAGGAGATAGGAGTAGTGACATGTGTCGCCAAAATGGTGGCTTCGGGCTTACTGATGTAATGCTTTGAAAGGTCTTTGAGAATAATTAATAAAATGAATGCATGCATCGTCCAGATGCAAAGGCCGGGACAATGCTCCTTTTCCAAAAAAAAAGGAAACAAGTCTCAATCACGAGTTGTTGTAGTGTGTTTTGGCGGAAGAAATTTAACAAGTTGTATGTTTTGGCAGTAAGCAAATAGAGGTGAACAATATTTCTTTAGTTAATTGAGGCGGACATTCGAGGTATATAGGGTTGGATGACCGGCTCCCGTATCATGTCTGCGGACGCGTTCGAACGTGGTCCACAGATAGATAGTGTCGGTCTTAGGGGATATCGTAGGAGATGCCCTCATAATAGCCACACCGAAAAACATGGTATGTGCTTTATTTTTGAAAGAACAATAAAGTTAGGTGTAAACAGGGACCAACTAGGTGTAAATCGACTGATAAACATTTCATGCCAAGTCGTTTCTTTCTAAACCTTTGGATTAAGATCCAACGGATCGTACTTCCAACTCCTTTTTTTGCGAGATTCGTAGTTCCAACTCCAGCTGCTAGCACTATTCCTCTTCTTCCTATGTCCGCTGCCAGATCCAACCCAGACTGAATCGTCTGCCTCCGCAGCCCTGCCCTCCCCTCAAACTTCCCCACCGTCGTGTTGGCGCCACCCTAGTCATCCCTTTAACCTCCGCGAACCTGCAGCCGAGCACTACTAAGATAGACACCCGACGAGTCTGCACTCCCACACCTATAAGATATACCCAGAGGCTGATACTTCCCCGACGAGCCAGCGGCCGCTACTTCCTTTCCTCCGAAATCGACTGTCCCAAAAACATAATGGCACAACAAACAATTCTCCGAAGAGCCTGCATATGAATCTCTTCGCAAAATGGCTAACTCTGACAAATAATTTCCCCTCACTTAGTTTGCCTGCAATGGGAGTATCACATACGGTATCATGTCTACCAACTAGACATTTTTTTGAGGTGGCATGCAATTAAATTAAGAAATAGAGAATTTGGTTTCATATCATGATATAGTATTGAATGTTGTTCAACAATCTAAGATAGTAACTATGATACCACGTACAATGGAAGGAATAGTATGCACTAGTATCACATGCATGATACTACTGTTTAATACTACACCCCTTTGCGGGCAGGCTTAACTAGATAAGATTAAATACAGATACTTGGTATAATTTTACATCTTTTTAATTATTGCCTAGATTAAATATAATTGTATTGCACAATATATATCCATTAACGTGGTAAAGATATGCCAAAAGGAATTTCGTTGACTCATTGCTAGATTTCAAGGATTTAATAACGAAGATTAATTGTGTTAACTATGGATACATCATCTTGGCTACGAAATAGCTAATTGTGACAAAATAATTTGCCCTCACTTAACTTCCGTTTCGAAGAAAAAGAATACCATCACTTATCTAGATAAGATTAAATTCATGTATGGTATAATCTTATATCTTTTCTATTATTTCCTAGATTAAATGTCTTTTTATTGCAGGATATATATCCATACGACAAATCTATTCTCCTGCCGACTGGACGTTTGCATTAGATCCGGACGACGTCTGAATCGTCAGATTTCGATCGCACGTCCTGAGATGTTCCCGTGTATTTTATCGTCAGGTGCTCCTCGCTCGCAAAAATAAATGGCTCTGGTAGGATGTGAACCGCGGGCGTTTCCCAGTACTATGAGGTCAATAACCAACCCGCTACTGCTTCGTTGCTGTGAATTTTCAATCAATCATACTATTTGTCCTTTGAACTATACTAAATGCGAGTGGAAAAAGAAAAGAAAAGGATGCAGCTAGTGGGATTTGAGCCGTCACCTACTAGATGACATACCAGATCTCAACCAGGCCAACTAATTTTCTTTGCGAGAAAGCTATTTTCCTACCGGTCAGCCGTTTGCTTCAGATCCGAACAATCTTATGGCCCTTCGATCCCACGCATGACGCGCACAGCCGCTCGATAATTTCTTTGACTATCACGAAAGCTCCCTCGTGAGCGACCGCTCATACATGGTAGACCTGATAACTTTGTCGGAGGGGTCGGGGTGGGGGTGTCGTTGAAACGTACGACGGTAACTTCTATGCAAATAACATGATAACTCACACATCGTAAACATGATAAATTATGTACCAGTCCTGGTAACTTTGTTGGAGGGGCCGGAGTGGGGGAGTCGTTAAAACATACCACGATAACTTCTATGCAAATAATATGATAACTCACACATCATAGACATTAAGTTATGTA
>NC_041385.1:819462397-819469164 GCF_002162155.2 Triticum dicoccoides
TAAATAGCTTGTTAATAGACACATACTAAGCTGATAACTCACATACAAACGCCATTATAATTTTTGACCTGAATTTTTATTGTTGAAAAATATACACCCGGTAATTTCTATGTTAAAAGCATGATAATGTATACATCACAGATTTGATAACTAATATCTTACGTTTTAAACACCATGGTATCTTTCATCCAATGGAAAAAAGTTTTTTAAACATTTTCATCGGTAATTTATGTGTTAAATTACCATACTTCCTCATGCCTTAACCTTTTCGTACTGTAGTTATCAGACTTATCATGGTATAGTTATCATGTTGCTCATACCCTAATTATCATGCTGATCATGCCAAAGTTACCAAGCCAAACTTTATTTATTTTCTGATATGGCAGAAATAAGAAAGGTTCAAATAACATTGTTTACCTACAATAGACAACAACAAAAGGTGGCTTAGTTGGTTATTAGGCTCAATAGGTATTGCATAGACCTAGGTTTGAATCCTCTTTCAAGCACTTTTATTTTATTTTCATATTATGCAGCGAAAAACCAGAAAAAACCATTAGCGATTTATCACGGTTTTTGAGAGAAGGAAAAAAAATCAGTGGAAAGCGAGCCTGGGAAGATAGCGAACTAATCGTGCGGATCTGTCGCTAACGACCAGTCGACTGGTCGTTAGCACAGTCCATATCCATAACGTGGTTATGATATGCCAAAAGGAATTTCATTGACCCATTGGTAGATTTGGAGGAATTAATTAACGAAGATTAATTGTTTTAGCTACGAAAAAATACATCATGGCAGCCCTGCATGGCCGTAGCTAATTTGGCCCGTCCACATGTAGACCCCATCCACCGTCGTCCACGATAAAAAGACAACACCCACCACCAGCACCCCACAAGGCGGGCGGGGTCCATCTCCCTCACGAGCTCCCCCAAAATCCTCCACTCTCCACTACCGCGCTGCGCACACAGACCAATCAGTCGACCGACAATGGCGGTTCCCACGCCGCAGCGCCGTCTCCTGGCGTCCGCCATGGCCCTGCTGCTCGTCCTCGCCTCGTCCGGCGCCGGCGCTGTCGCCTTCGCGGGTCCTATCAAGACGGTGGTGGTGGTGGTGATGGAGAACCGGTCGTTCGACCACATGCTGGGGTGGATGAAGCGGCTGAACCCGGCGATCGACGGCGTGACGGGCGCCGAGTGGAACCCGGCGAACGCGTCGGACCCCTCCGCGGGGCCGCGCGTCTACTTCGGCGACGGCGCGCAGTTCGTGGACCCGGACCCGGGGCACTCGTACCAGGAGATCCGGCAGCAGGTGTTCGGGTCCGACGACGCGTCCGGGCCGCCGCTGATGAACGGGTTCGTGCAGCAGGCGCGGTCCATCGGCGGCGGCAACATGACGGAGGCGGTGATGAACGGGTTCGCGCCGGACAGCGTGGCCGTGTACCGGGAGCTGGTGGCGCAGTTCGCGGTGTGCGACCGGTGGTTCGCGTCCGTGCCGTCGTCGACACAGCCCAACCGCCTCTTCGTCCACTCCGGCACCTCCGGCGGCGCCACCAGCAACAACCCAGAGTACGTACTACGCCCTCCTTCTTCAAGCCATGACTCTGTTCTGGTTCTGTCCATCTGTCCGGCGAATGCGTCTTGATTCGTTGCGTGCGTGGGCGCGCGCGGTGGATTGGATTCGATTCCAACCTGCATTGCGGAGGGAGAGGGGTGGGTTGGTCGCCAACAAGAACAAAACAAAATAGATTTATTAATGGTGGGTTGTTGGGGATGATGCGCGCTCAGATATATAGGAACAAGAATGTCGTGATCTTGCTAATAATTGTAGAAAAGTGCTCGCTAGCTCTATACGAGACGGAGTTGCGTATTAGCAGCACGCACACGATCGATGGAGACGTTTTTTTAAGTAGTTTTTATAGTCACCTTTGTGATTTAATGGTTGCCATGTCTGTGGTTTTTATTTACACTAGTTTCGTCATCTATTAATAATTTGCTTGAATTTTCATAATCACATCCTAATATTACAATATTACTAATAAAATTATTTGGATTACACCGGTTGGGTCGTCAAATCAGTGTACAACCAGACGTACCCTGTTGCCGGAAGGAGCTACTGTACTATAGCTTGCGCTGACGTTAGTGTGAAGCAGAGTGGGCCATTTATAGTGCGTGTCCCGGCCATCTTGATCTCTCCATGGATCGAGAAGGGAACAGGTCGGTCAACACTTCTTTGTTACCATATGAAAACTGATGCTAGATTTGCTCAATGTACATCCGTTGCTGATATTTGTTTCGGTTTCAGTTATGCATGGGCCGAATGGAAGTCCAACCCCGACGTCGCAATTCGAGCATTCTTCGATCCCCGCAACCGTGAAGAAGTTGTTCAATCTGCCACAGGATTTCCTGACCAAAAGGGATGCGTGGGCTGGGACCTTCGAAGGCGTCGTGCAAACCAGAACTGAACCGAGGACAGACTGCCCAGGTAATTCGTCAAGTTCAGCATACGGCATGGTATTGCCACTTGGCTTGCTTTGTACTCTTGCAATGAGTAGTCTGCTTATCCATGAAAGATATGAAATGTGCAGAGCAACTCCCGACGCCGACGAGGATCCGACAGACGGAGGCGAACGAGGAGGCGAAGCTGAGCTCGTTCCAGCAGGAGATCGTGCAGCTGGCGGCGGTGCTGAACGGCGACCACCAGCTGAGCAGCCTGCAGGAGAGGATCAGGGAGAGGATGAACGTGAGGGAAGGCACCTCCTACATGAGGTCGTCCGTGCGGCGCTTCTTCGAGGCCGGCATGTCGGCAAAGAGGATGGGCCTCGCCGACGAGGAGCAGATCGTCAAGATGAGGCCTTCCCTCACCACCAGGACCACCACTGCAGACCAAGATGATCGTCCCTAGAGAGCATACATACATACATAGGAAATTGATTGATGTTGGGGAAACAATTACTAGTACTACACTCTACACATAGAAGATCAGCCAGCGTACGTAGCCTAGCCAGTACCATACGGTGTGCTCGTGCTATATGGGATGGAACTGCTGTAGGCCGGATGGATTCGGCAATACATGGGCTGTAGAAAAACCAAACATTGGTACTGTGGTATACAAATACAAGCAATGCAGCATTCCACCAGTCAGCATTCGGAAATGCAGCCTTCCTGCATGCTGTTTATGAATCGTCATCAAGCAGGGCCAATATACATGACTACCAAAGCTATACATGACTACAAAAGCTAATTAACATGACTACCAAAGCTAATTAACATGTCGATCTAAAAGCCATGAAAAGTCAGGAGGCTAGGATCTAGGATCCTAGCTCGGTGGGCACCTTGGCCACCTGGGTTGGAAACATCTCGTGCCTAATTGCGTCCTACCTTTTCGGTGTTCGTCTGCTCAAAAAGCTTCCCAATGGGGAATTTCCGAGTGTAGTACTTTATGCTGGCATCGCCAAATATTGATGGAAAAAACCTATACAATGTGTGTTTATAAATAGGGTTGATTTGCTAATGTGGCCAACATTGCCCGTCTAGCTCAGTCGGTAGAGCGCAAGGCTCTTAACCTTGTGGTCTTGGGTTCGAGCCCCAAGGTGGGCGTCTAGGTTTTTATTTTTTGAATTTACAATATTGATTTAATAGGAAAAAAATAGTTGAAGTTGTTTTAAAAAAATCTAAATAACCCCACTTTAATTCACAAGTTCAATGTTTCGTATTGTTTAAATAACCCCACTTTATCGTTGATTAGGTGGGATAAGGCAGAAAAAACAAAAAGCCGGTGATATGCGTCACAAAAGTGAAAGTTAAAACAAAAATATTTAAAGTTGTGATCTCTATAATCGCCTTTTGCATCTTGAGTAAATTACAATGTCCAACAAAAAAGATACCATCTGGTGGATTTGACATCTGATGGTGTCTTCATATAAAATCTTTTTACAGAAAACTTGTTATTATAGACAATGGCTTCCAACAGAAATATATGTGGAAAATAAAAGTTGCTCCTAAAATTGAAGTGTTCTATTGTTGATGGTTAAGAAGAGCATATTAACCAAAGACAATTTTTTGATAAGAGGTTGGATAGGTAAACAAATGTTGTGCTTCTTGTGGTATTGTTCATCTTTTTTTTTTCAAACGCTTAGTTGCTAAATGGTTTGGAGTTTGTTCAAATGAGCTTTCGATTTGACAAATCTTCCTGGCAGCTTAATCACTTGTTTTCGTGCTTGCATTATAAGTTTTTCAAAGATAAATAAGAATCTGGTATTGGTGGGGGTTTCTGCATTCTTTTGGACTATATGGAGATGCATGAATAATATCACTAGTAGAAAATGACCCATTAATCCCGGTTTCAGAGGGGTCCCGGTACTAAAGGGTCGGGACTAAAGCCCAAAATCCTTAGTTAAGCGAACCGGGGCTAAAGGAGCTCCACGTGGCCGCAGCGGGGCGCCCACGCAGGAGGACCTTTACTCCCGGTTGGTAACACCAATCAGGACCAAAAGGCTGCCACGCGTCAGCAGCTCGCAGGCGGTGGGTTTTTTGTTTTTTTAAAGGGGGGGTCACTAGTAAAAAGGGGGCAATGGTCCAGGCCGGGTCAGCCCATTAGTCCCGGTTCAGTCCAGAACCGGGACCCATGGGGGCATTGGACCCGGTTCGTGAGCCCCGGGGGCAGGCCGGGCCACGTGGGCCATTGGTCCCGGTTCGTCTGGACCTTTTGGTCCCGGTTGGTGGGACGAACCGGGACCAATGGGCCTCACTCCAGGCCCACCACCATTGGTCCCGGTTGGTGGCTTGAACAGGGACCAAAGGCTTCCCTTTAATCTCGGTTCATGCCACAAACCGGACTAAAGGGTTGGTCCTTGTTGCGGTCAGAGTTTAGTCCCACCTCGCCAACCGAAGGGCGTGCACACCGGTTTATAAGCCCCTCCCTCTCTGCCTTGTTGAGCTCCTCTCAAAGTGAAAATAGATGCCCTTATACAGGGAATTTGACCTAAATTCATACTGAATTTCTCTGAAATTCATAGAAATTTATTATGAATTTAGGTTGAATTCTCTCTATAGGCGCGTCTATGCTCATTTTTTTAGTAAAGTTAATCGCAAACTTGTGATTCACACAAATTTCAAAGAATTCAAATTTTAACTATTCATGCCATCAACCGGGACCAATGATATGTCTACATATACCATGCCAAAATGAAAGAGAGGCGCAATGCTCACCTCACGTTACTTAGCTTCAGGCCAACGTGCAGGTGAGCACTGCGCTTCTCCCTTCATCGTCTCTACACTCA
This sequence comes from Triticum dicoccoides, assembly GCF_002162155.2. Classification (NCBI taxonomy): domain Eukaryota; kingdom Viridiplantae; phylum Streptophyta; class Magnoliopsida; order Poales; family Poaceae; genus Triticum; species Triticum dicoccoides. Next base: position 819,467,673 of record NC_041385.1, read on the forward strand.
GGGCTTATAAACCGCTGCGAGTGCCTCTCGCTTGGCAAGGTGGGACTAAAAAACAGCTGCAGAAAGAATCAACTAAAAAACTCTTTTACCGGTTCATGCCACGAACCGGTACTAAAAGGTGCTCGTGGGGCACCAGCCTTAAAACCTGTAGCAAATAAAATGCCTTTGTAACAGCCTTAGAACTGGTACTAAAGGAATCAACTAAAAAGCTTTTATAAACCTCTAGTATGATTGAAACTAAAATTATATAGAATTTTGTTACAAACTTTAAAAGCAAAAAGAATTATCATAAAAGAAAATAAATAAGTAATTAGAATTCTGTTCAAAACATTAAAAGCAAAAAGAATTATCATAAAAGAAAATAAATAAGTAATTAGAATTTTGTTACAAACTTTAATAGCTAAAAGAATTATTATAAAAGAAAATAAATAAGTAATTAGAATTCTGTTCAAAACATTAAAAGCAAAAAGACTTATCATAAACGAAAATAAATAAGTAATTAGAATTTTGTTACAAACTTTAATAGCAAAAAGAATTATCATACAAGAAAATAAATAAGTAATTAGAATTCTGTTCAAAACATTAAAAGCAAAAAGAATTATCATAAAAGAAAATAAATAAGTAATTAGAATTTTCTTACAAACTTTAATAGCAAAAAGAATTATCATAAAAGAAAATAAATAAGTAATTAGAACTCTGTTCAAAACATTAAAAGCAAAAAGAATTATCATAAAAGAAAATAAATAAGTAATTAGAAACAAAAAAGAAAGCAAAAAAATTGGAAAAAAATTAAAAAAAAAGTGCCACCTAGAGGGCCACCACGGCCTGTATACGACTAGAAACCCATTACTAGGGCCAGGATGCAGGCCCACAAGCATAGAGAGTGATTTTAGGCCCGTAAGCCTGCAGTGGAGAGGAGCTCGAGAGGGCAGCGGGACTGGGGCTTATAAACCACTCTCGAGCTCCCTCAGCTAGCGAGGCGGCACTAAACTTTTGTGCCACGACGCGGGCAGCACAAGGCCTTTAGTCTCGGTTGGTGGCACCAACCGGGACTAAAGGGATGCTTTGGTCCCGGTTCGTGGCACCAACCGGGACCAATGACCCCCCTTTAGTCCCGGGTTGTGCCACCAACCGGGACTAAAGGCCGCCGTTTCCCGTCCTTTGGGCTGCTGAAAAGAGGCCTTTGGTCCCGGTTGGCGGCTCCAACCGGGACTAAAGGGGGCATTGGTCCTGGTTGGTCTTATGAACCGGGACCAATGCTTTGCCTATATAAGCAGCACTCCTGAAATTTTGATTCACTTCCTTCTTCCCCACGCCCGACGCCGCCAGGCTGCCCGTCTCCGGTTCGCCGTCGCCGTCGTCATCGTCGCCCCACGCCGTCCCTTGCCGTCCCTTGCCGTCCCTTGTCACCCAGACGTCGTCGCCGCCCCACGCCATCTCACCACGCGCCGTCGCCGCCCCGCCCCGACGCCGTACGTCGCCGCCCCGCCCC
>NC_041385.1:819469668-819476991 GCF_002162155.2 Triticum dicoccoides
CGCCCCGCCTCGTCCCGACGCCGTTGCCGCCCCGCGCCGTCGTCGCCCCGTGCCGTCGCCGCCCCGCCCTGCCCCGTCCCGATTTTGTTAGATTTTTTGTTAGATTTTTTTGCTCATTTAATTATTTGATGTAGTAGTTAATTTAGATGTGTACTTAATTGAGTTAGATTTTGTTAGGTTTTTTTAGATTTTTTTGTAGTTCATAGATTTTTTTGTTAGATGTGTAGTAATTTAGATGTGTAGTTCATAGATTTATTTTCATATTGTGTAATTTGTTCATATTTTGTTATATTTTTTTTTCTGTTAATAGATTTTTTTGGTGATATTATTGTTGAATACGCATGTTTGTATGTTCGTATATATGCAAAGATCGAATATGTCAATTTGTTATGATTTTTTTTTCTGTTCATAGAATTTTTACGACTTTTTTCTGTTGTAATTTTGTTCATAGAATTTTATTGTATATGTATAGGAAAATTGTGCATGATCAAAGTCATTTATGAATATGTACATATTTAGAATAGAGGAAAAAGGAAAATAAGAAGAGAAAGTGTTTAATATAATTAGTTAGAAAAATAATAGAACTATAGTTAAACTAGTTTATTTTTAGTAAGTACTACTTTATTTTATTTATAGTAAGTGCTTCATATATAGTTGAACTAGCTAGTTGATTTAATAAACTAATTTATTTTACTATATATAGAATTAGTTTATTTTTAGTAAGTACTACTTTATTTATTTATAGTAAGTGCTTAGTAGTTGAACTAGTTGATTTAATTAATAAAACTACTTTATTTAACTATATATATAGAAGTTGTTCCCGCATCGACGTCGGCGATGCCTATCTTGCATCCTCATCGTCGTCGACTCGGCGGTGGAGGCTTGTTTGATCAGAGCCATGTTCGGGACTGGGCTCCGCCGGGCTGGTATTGGGAGGTGCTACCTTCCGGGGGACGTAGGTTGGTGAGGAGGCAACCCGTTGTTGACCCGATTCTTGTTTGGTGGCGGTCGCATGGGCCAGTGACGGTGCCGAGGCTTCCGAACACCGCGGAGGTGGTAGGTCACCGTGTCAGCGAGGAGGACGAGCACGTCCGTCGCTACATGGTTGCATTGGAGGGCAGGTTCGACTATACCTGGCAGGTTCTTCAGGGATCGCACTGGAGCTATGATCCTGTGATGGTTCTTTATCTTTGTGTGTCCACCGCCCGCGACGATACCCGTCGGGTGCTACGATTCTAGCTGTATTAGTGATGCTATATGTATGATAGTATTCTAGGAGTATTAGTGATAATATTTGACGATGTACGGATACAAGAGATGATGTACTTTTGCTTATAAATGAATGCATGCTAATTTAAGTACTACTTTATTTTATGATTTTGTTTTGCTTATTGAATGCTTATATTGGAAAAGTACTCCTACTTTGAATGCAGAAATCTAGGAGCCCACTCCATCATCCACTCCGTCGTGGGGGTAGCTTCTCCTTCATTCCTGTGTGCTAGACAATTTGGTGTAATAATGCACTCGAGAATGAAAGGAGGAGCTACGTACCATCACCGATAGTCAACCCATGATTAATAATAATGATGTAATTTAGGTTTTTAGTACATATATTTAATTGTACAAGTTTAATATTTGAATTATGAACATAGGCCGGAAATGTCGTACTCGCACGACGAAAACCGCCCGGGGGAGTGCGACTGGTGCCACGACGACCGAGGTATGTGCGATAGGTTCATTGAGCTGGACGAAGATCGGCACTTCAGCATTAAGCTCGAGGAGACCTTCGATGTTCATACGGTACACAACGACGACAATAGTTTTTTTTCGTAATTAAGCACGACTTCAACTATTTTAACGTGTATTTTTCATCTTTTTCAATTCGACTAGCTTATCCCATGCTATGCGAGACGCTATGTCTTGGAGAGGATGAGTTTTGAAGACCATGAAAGTATGGAAACCAAAAAATTCTCCTAAGGACCCATCATGGTGTGGATTTTCAAGTAAAGCTGTACAATGCTGAGAGTGTAACACATTTTGGTTGCAAAAATTGGGAAGCAGTTTGCAAGATGTATGGTTTTGATGAGGGTATGCTTGTCAGCATGGATCTTAGTGATCCTACAATCGAGCAAGACAGACCTTCGATTTGGGTCCTTGTGGATACACCTCCAATTCTTCCCCCATGTGAGCTTAACATAGTTATAAGTAATTTATATTGTTTATTTGAAAATAGTTGACAGCTTATTTCCATTGACAGCTTATTTGCATTCTTCAAAGAATGTGCGGAAGATGGTAGACAAAACCCACTACACCGATGGCTCCGAATTAACTTATAGGGAGAAAATCATCTGATCGCATTTTGTACTGATCTTGAGAATTACAATGTCTACAATCGAACTCCTCAACATTATGGTCAATAAGTGCCACTAGTGCATGTGTTGAATTACGGTAACTACCATGGAGATACCCTGGTAAGATTTTTTACTATTACGACATCCGTGCATCTTTTTGCACACTTCTAAAACTAGTACATCATTGCTAACTACGAAGTTATTACTATGTTTTTCAACAGATAATCCCGAATGATTGTGTGGCTCATCTGATGTATACACACGATAGCCTTCATGTTTTGAACATACAACCAGGTCTTCCTACGAATCTCAACTGTCCATACCGGGTTTCTAAAAGAAGTGGAGACATGACAATCAAAGAATGGAAAAAAATGTATGGACGATCGTAAGGAGTTTCTTGGAAGCAAAAGGCAGCGACGCGCAAGAATTGGAGACAGGATGATCTCCATTCTTCATAATGGAGAGTCAGGGTCTATATTGTTTTATGCTATTTTATCTTAAGGGTGTTTAGGTCCTACCTGATACTGATGATCATGTGCTAAGAACAATTATGTAGGGTTGGGTTCGATGACTATGAGGATGATGATTGTATGACTTTTTATTAATAACGAGTAGAAGTTGTATGATAATGCATGATTAGTAGGACTTGTTATTATATATGATGATGTATGATGCGAGCATGCATGAGTTATTATATATCAGCGGGTGAAATGAACATAGCAGTAGTGTTGGTAAACCAACAACGAAGATATAAGAGAGGACACTTCTCTCTATTAGCTAGCTAATAACAACCTAAAATTAACCCCCAAAACCCCTAAACCAGCCACTTTTTTTAAAAAGAAAAACCTCAGCTGCTGACACGTGGAAGCCTTTTGGTCCCGGTTCATGTCACGAACCGGGACCAAAGGCCCCCTTTCCTGGGCTGCTCGCAGTGGCCACGTGGAGGCCCATCTGTCCCAATCGTGTTAGAACCGGGACTAAAGGGTGGAGGCATTAGTAACGACCCTTTAGTCCCGGTTCAGGAACCGGGACTAAAGGCCCTTACGAACCGGGACAAATGCCCTGTTTTCTACTAGTGGGTGTTGGGGTTTTGGAGGGTTAATTTAGGGGTTTCATATTGTGTTAGCTAGCTAATAGAGAGAAGTGACCTCTCTTTCTCCGTGCTTGATCGACGCTAGCTACTATACATATAGACAGAACTCGACACGCTAGCTAGTAAGCAAATGAAAGAACCATTAATTACACAAGATCGTCATGGCACTAGTAGAAAACATGGCATTTGTCCTGGTTCGTAAGGGCCTTTTGTCCCGTTTTAAGAACCGGGACAAAAAGGTCGGTACTATGCCCTCCCCCTTTAGTCCCGGTTCTTACATGAACCAGGACAGATGGGTCTCCATGTGGCCACTGCGGGCAGCCCGGGCAAGGGGGCCTTTGGTCCCGGTTGGTGACATAAACCGGGACCAAAAGGCTTCCACGCGTCAGCAGCTGGCTGGAGCTGAGGTTTTTCTTTTTTTTTTAAAAGTGGCTGGTTTAGGGGTTCTGGGGGTTAATTTAGGTTGTTATTAGCTAGCTAATAGAGAGAAGTGTCCTCTCTTATATCTTCGTCCTTGGTTTACCAACGCTACTGCTATGTTCATTTCACCCGCTAATATATAATAACTCATGCTCGCATCATACACCATCATATATAATAACAAGTCCTACTAATCATGCATCATCATACAACTTCTACTCGTTATTAATAACAAGTCATACGATCATCATCCTCATAGTCATCGAACCCAACCCTACATAATTGTTCTTAGCACATGATCATCAGTATCAGGTAGGACCTAAACACCTTTAAGGTAAAATAGCATTAAACAATATTGACCCTGACTCTCCATTATGAAGAATGGAGATCATTCTGTCTCCAATTCTTGCGCTTCGCTTCCTTTTGCTTCCAGGAAGCTTCTTACGACTGTCCATACATTTTTTCCGTTCTTTGATTGTCATGTCTCCACTTCTTTTAGAAATCCAGTATGGACAGTTGAGATTCGTAGGACGACCTGGTTGTATGTTCAAAACATCAAGGCGACCGTGCGTATACATCAGATGAGGCACACAATCATTTGGGATTATCTGTTGAAAAACATAGTAATAACTTCGTAGTTAGCAATGATGTACTAGTTTTAGAAGTATGCGAAAAGATGCACGGATGTCGTAATAGTAAAAAATCTTACCAGGGTATCTCCATGGTAGTTACCGTAGTTCAACATGTGCACTAGTGGCACATATTGACCATAATGTTGAGGAGTTCGATTGTAGATATTGTAATTCTCAAGATCAGTACAAAATAAGATCAGATGATTTTTCTCCTTATAAGTTAATTCGGAGCAATCGGTGTAGTGGGTTTTGTCTACCATCTTCCGCACATTCTTTGAAGAATGAAAATAAGCTGTCAATGGAAATAAGCTGTTAACTATTTTGGAAATGAGCAAGACAATAACTATGTTTGAGAAGCTCACTAGGGGAAGAATTGGAAGTGTATCCACAAGGACCCAAATGTCCATATTGTCTTGCTCGATTGTAGGATCACCAAGATCCATGGTGACAAGCATACCCTCATCAAAACCATACATCTTGCAAAGTGCTTCCCAATTTTTGCAACCAAAATGGGTTACACTCTCAGCATTGTACAAGTTTACTTCAAAATCCACACCATGATGGGTCCTCAGGTGAATTTTTTTGGTTTCCATACTTTCATGGTCTTCAAAACCCATCCTCTCCAAGACATAGCGTCTTGCATAGCATGGTATAAGCTAGTCGAATTGGAAAAGATGAAAAATACACGTTAAAATAGTTGAACTCGTGCTTAATTACGAAAAAACTATTGTCGTCGTTGCGTACCGTTTCAACATCGAAGGTCTCCTCGAGCTTAATGTTGAAGCGCCGTTCTTCGTCCAGCTCAAGGAACCTGTCGCACATACCTCAGTCGTCGTGGCACCAGTCGCACTCCCCCGGGCGGTTTTCGTCGTACGAGTACGACATTTCTGGCCTATGTTCATAATTCAAAATATTAAACTTGTACAATTAAATATATGTATTAAAAAACCTAAATTAGATCATTATTATTAATCACGAGTTGACTATCGGTGATGGTAGCTCCTCCTTTCATTCCCGAGTGCATTATTACACCAAATTGTCTAGCACACGGGAATGAAGGAGAAGCTACCACCACGACGGCGTGGATGATGGAGTGGGCTCCTAGATTTCTGCATAGAGTGCCCTTCAATTTTAGCATTCAATGTAGGAGTACTTTTCCAATATGAGCATTCAATAAGCAAAACGAAATCGTAAAATAAAGTAGTATTCAAATTAGCATGCATTCAATTATAAGCAAAAGTACATCATCTCTTGTGTCCGTACATCGTCGAATATTATCACTAATACTCCTCGAATACTATCATACATATAGCAATTCTAATACAGCTAGAACCGTAGCGCCTGACAGGTATCGTCGCGGGCGGTGGACACCCAAAGATAAGGAACCATCACAGGATCATAGCTCCAGTGAGATCCCTGAAGAACCTGCCAGGTATTGTCGAACCTGCCCTCCAACGCAACCATGTAGCAACGGACGTACTCGTCCTCCTCGCTGACACGGTGACGTACCACCTCCGCGGTGTCCGGAAGCCTCGGCACCGTAACTGGCCCACGCGAACGCCACCAAACAAGGATCGGGTCAACAACAGGCTGGCTCCTCACCAACCAACGCCCCCCGGAAGGTAGCACCTCCCAATACCAGCCCGGCGGAGCCCAGTCCCGGACATGGCCCTGATCAAGCAGGCCTCCACCGCTGAGTCAATGACGAGCATGCGGGATAGGCATCGTCGACGTCGATGCGGGAACTACTTCTATATATAGTAAAATAAAGTAGTTTTATTAATTAAATCAAATAGTTCAACTAATAAGCACTTACTATAAATAAATAAAGTAGTACTTACTAAAAATAAACTACTTCTATAGTAAAATAAAGTAGTTTATTAAATCAACTACCTGTTCAACTATATATTAAGCACTTACTATAAATAAAATAAAGTAGTACTTACTAAAAATAAACTAGTTTAACTATAATTCTATTATTTTTCTAACTAACTATATTAAACACTTTCTCTTCTTATTTTCATTTTTCCTCTCTTCTAAATATGAACATATTCATAAATGACTTTGATCATACATAATTTTCCTATACATACACAATATGAACATATACATAAATTGACAAAGAAAATTCTATGAAAAAAAATCATTAAAATTCTATGAACAAAATTACAACAGAAAAAAAATCATAAAAATTCTATTAGTAGAAACAAATCATAAAAAATTGACATATTTGATCTTTGTATATATATGAACATACAAACATGCATATTCAACAAGAATATCACCAAAAAAATCTATTAACAGAAAAAAATCTAACACAATATGAAAAAAAATCTATGAACTACACATCTAAATTACTACACATCTAACAAAAACATTTATGAACTGCAAAAAAATCTAACAAAAAAAAATCTAACTCAATTAACTACACATCTAAATTACTACACATCTAAATTAACTACACATCAAATTAAATTAGCAAAATTCAACCTCACGGGATGGCGATGGCGTGAGGGGCGCGGCGAGGGCGATGGGCAGGGGACGGCGACGACGATGGTGCGTGAGGGGCGGCGCGGCGACGGTCGACGGTGAGGGACGGCGCGGGGCGGGGCGGCGACGGGCAGGTGCGGCGGCATTGCGGGGCACGGGGCGCGGGGTGACGACCGCGACGGCGAGGCGGAGACGGGCAGCCTGGCGGCATCTGGGCGGGGAAGAACGAACTGAACGAAATTTTGACGAGTGCCAGTTATATAGACGATGCATTGGTCCCGGTTTCTGAGACAAACCGGGACTAATGCGACTTTTAGTCCCGGTTGGTGGCACCAAC
>NC_041385.1:819477483-819484606 GCF_002162155.2 Triticum dicoccoides
GGACCAAAGGCCTTGCACAGCATGGTGCGGTGGGAAGTTTAGTCCCACCTTGCTAGCTGAGAGAGCTCAGCACCTGTTTATAAGCTGCATTGCAGCTCAGGTGCTGAGCTCCTCTCTAATATGCATGCATTAGTTGCCTACCCCTGTCACTGTCGTGTTGGGCCAATTGGGCCTGCGGGCCTGCATCCTGGCCCATGTACAGATGGGTTTCTAGTCGTATGCAGGCCGTGTGGCCCATTAGGTGGCATTTTTTTTATTTTTTCCAGTATTTTTTTGTTTTTTGAATTATTTATTTTCGTTTGATTTTTGCTTTATTATTTTATTCTTTTTTCTTTTCACTCAGAATAATATAATCTTTCTGTTACTCCATTAGTTTCCAAACTTGAATAGTTTAAATTTTAATTCTTTGAAATTTGTGTGAATCACTAGTTTGTGAATAACTTCACTATAAAAATATATTTTGAGTGATTCTTTTTCCTGCTATTTAATATTACTGCATTTTATCATTATATTCAAAAACAGATTTTGTTATTTTAGTTTCTATCAAAAAAAATCTTTATGACAATTGTTTTTGCTACTAAAGTTTCTAACAAAAAATTCTTTATGATAATTATTTCTGCTTTTCATGTTGTGAACAGAAAATACTTTGATAATTTTAGTTGCATAAATTTTATATAATTTTAGTTTAAAAAACATTAGAGGTTTATAAAATCTTTTTAGTTGATTCCTTTTGCTATTAGAGTTTTATAAAAGCATTTACTGGTTTTTTTGAGCTATAAGACCTTGAATTTGAAAAGCATTTCAAATGAACTCTGAAAAGGTTGAAAGTTGTCATGGTATCATCATTTCACCCACATAGCATGTGCTAAAGAGTTGAGAGGGTTATGGGAAAAACTTGATATACTTCGTGTACAAAATGGACAATCTCTGTCGAAGTATCAGGGTTTCATACGAAAACTCATCTGTTACACAGGGATTTCATTTTTTTAAACTTATTTGAACTCCTGACTTTTTGTGTGTTCAAAATGCACCATTCAAAGCCACATCATCAATTTTCAACCCTTTCTGACTTCATTTGTTATTTTTCATGCATTTACTGATTATTTTGAGCTATAAGACCCTGAAATTGAAAAGCATTTCAAATGAACTCTGAAAAGGTTGGAAGTTGGCATGGTATCATCATTTCATCCACATAGCATGTGCAAGAAAGTTGAGTGGGTTACGGCAAAAACTGGATGCACTTCATGTACAAAACGGACAATCTCTTTCGAAGTATCCGGATTTCATACGGAAACTTGTCTGTTACAATAGGCATTTCAAATGAACTACGAAAAGGTTAAAAGTTGGCATGGTATCATCATAATAGTTGTGGACAAAGTATTCACTTTTTCTTCGCTTGTGACCTTTCCTTATTGCGTCGTAACCATGGATAATCTTCATCATTTATCAGGATGCTTGGGTCGGCCTTGACTTTGAAGGGAGGAATTTCATGAAACTTTTCATAATCTTCGGACATGTCTGTCTTGCCCTCCACTCCCATGATGTCCCTTTTTCCTGAAAGAACTATGTGGCGCTTTGGCTCATCGTATGATGTATTCGCTTCCTTATTTTTCCTTTTTCTCGGTTTGGTAGACATGTCCTTCACATAGATAACCTGTGCCACATCATTGGCTAGGACGAACGGTTTGTCAGTGTACCCAAGATTGTTCAGATCCACTGTTGTCATTCCGTACTGTGGGTCTACCTGTACCCAGCCTCCTGACAGATTGATCCAGTTGCATTTAAACAAAGGGACCTTAAAATCTACCCCATAGTCAAGTTCCCATATGTCCACTATGTAACCATAATATGTGTCCTTTCCCCTCTCGGTGGCTGCATCAAAGCGGACACCGCTGTTTTGGTTGGTGCTCTTTTGATCTTGGGCGATCGTGTAAAATGTATTCCCATTTATCTCGTATCCTTTCCAAATCATTACAGTCGAAGATGGTCCCCTGGACAATGAGTACAACTCCCCACGAACAATGTTTTCACCTCTGAGACGTGTTTCCAACCAACTCCTGAAAGTCCTGATGTGTTCACATGTAATCCAGTCGATGCACTGCTTCGGGTGTTTGGAGCGTAGACTGATCTTGTGTTCATCGACATAAGGGGTCACCAAGGTAGAGTTCTGTAGAACTGTGTAGTGTGCTTGAGACCAAGAATATCCGTCCCTGCATATTATTGTCTCCCCTCCAAGCGTGCCTTTTCCAGTCAGTCTTCCCTCACACCGCGATTTAGGGAGACCTATCTTCTTAAGGCAGGAATGAAGTCAACACAAAACCCAATGACATCCTCTGTTTGATGGCCCATGGAGATGCTTCCTTCTGGCCTAGCACGGTTACGGACATATTTCTTTAGGACTCCCATGAACCACTCAAAGGGGTACATATTGTGTAGAAATACGGGCCCCAGAATGACAATCTCGTCAACTAGATGAACTAGGATGTGCGTCATGATATTGAAGAAGGATGGTGGGAACACCAACTCGAAACTGACAAGACATTGCACCACATCACTCCTTAGCCTTGGTATGATTTCTGGATCGATCACCTTCTGAGAGATTGCATTGAGGAATGCACATAGCTTCACAATGGCTAATCGGACGTTTTCCGGTAGAAGCCCCCTCAATGAAACCGGAAGCAGTTGTGTCATAATCACGTGGCAGTCATGAGACTTTAGGTTCTGAAACTTTTTCTCTGCCATATTTATTATTCCCTTTATATTCGACGAGAAGCCAGTCGGGACCTTCATACTAAGCAGGCATTCAAAGAAGATTTCCTTCTCTTCTTTGGTAAGAGCATAGCTGGCAGGACCTTCATACTGCTTTGGAGGCATGCCGTATTTTTCATGCAAACGTTGCAGGTCCTCCCGTGCCTCACCTGTATCTTTTGTCTTCCCACACACGCCCAAGAAGCCTAGCAAGTTCACGCAAAGGTTCTTCGTCCCGTGCATCACGTTGATCGAAGAGCGGACCTCTAGGTCTTTCCAGTAGGGTAGGTCCCAAAATATAGATTTCTTCTTCCACATGGGTGCGTGTCCCTCAGCGTCACTCGGAACTGCTAGTCCGCCGGGACCCTTTCCAAAGATTACGTGTAAATCATTGACCATAGCAAGTACGTGATCACCGGTACGCTTGGCGGGCTTCTTTGGGTGATCTGCCTCGCCTTTGAAATGCTTGCCTTTCTTTCGACATTGATGGTTGGTTGGAAGAAATCGACGATGGCCCAGGTACACATTCTTCCTGCAACTTCCCAGGTATATACTTTCGGTGTCAGCTAAATTGTGCGTGCATGCGTGGTATCCCTTGTTTCTCTGTCCTGGAAGGTTACTGAGAGCGGGCCAATCGTTGATGGTTACAAACAGTAATGCATGCAGGTTAAATTCCTCCTGTCTGTGCTCATCCCACACACATACACCGTTTCCATTCCACAGCTGTAAAAGTTCTTCAAGTAATGGCCTTAGGTACACATCAATGTCGTTGTCGGGTTGCTTAGGGCCTTGGATGAGAACTGGCATCATAATGAACTTCTGCTTCATGCACATCAAAGGAGGAAGATTATACATACATAGAGTCACGGGCCAGGTGCTGTGATTGTTGCATTGCTCCCCGAAAGGATTAATGCCATCCGCGCTTAAACCAAACCATATGTTCCTTGGGTCATGTGCAAACTCAACCTAGTACTCTCTCTTGATTTTTCTCCACTACGACCCGTCAGCGGGTGCTCTCAACTTCCCGTCTTTCTTACGGTCCTCTCTATGCCATCACATCAACTTGGCATGCTCTTTTTTTTTCTGAACAATCGTTTCAACCGTGTTATTATAGGAGCATACCACATCACCTTCGCAGGAACTCTCTTCCCGCGGGGCTCGCCGTCAACATCACCAGGGTCATCTCGTCTGATCTTATACCGCAATGCACCGCATACCGGGCATGCGTCCAAATCCTCGTACGGACCGCAGTAGAGGATGTAGTCATTAGGGTATGCATGTATCTTCTTCACCTCCAATCCTAGAGGGCATACAACCTTCTTTGTTGCGTATGTACTGTCGGGCAATTCATTATCCTTTGGAAGCTTCTTCTTCAATATTTTCAGTAGCTTCTCAAATCCTTTGTCAGGCACAACATTCTCTGCCTTCCACTTCAGCAATTCCAGTACGGTACCCAGCTTTGTGTTGCCATCTTCGCAATTGGGGTACAACCCTTTTTTGTGATCCTCTAACATGCGATTGAACTTCAGCTTCTCCTTTTGACTTTCGCATTGCGTCCTTGCATCGACAATGACCCGACGGAGATCATCATCGGGCACATCGTCTGGTTCCTCTTGATCTTCAGCAGCTTCCCCCGTTACAGCATCATCGGGCACATCGTCTGGTTCCTCTTGATCTTCAGCGGCTCCCCTCGTTGCAGCATTATCGTATTCAGGGGGCACATAGTTGTCATCGTCCTCTTATTCTTCGCCGTCTTCCATCATAACCCCTATTTCTCCGTGCCTCGTCCAAACATTATAGTGTGGCATGAAACCCTTGTAAAGCAGGTGGGTGTGAAGGATTTTCCGGTCAGAGTAAGACTTCGTATTCCCACATTTAGTGCATGGACAACACATAAAACCATTCTGCTTGTTTGCCTCAGCCACTTCGAGAAAATTATGCACACCCTTAATGTACTCGGAGGTGTGTCTGTCACCATACATCCATTGCCAGTTCATCAGCGTGCATTATATATAATTATGTGTGTCAAAAGTAAGAAAATCAGACAAAATATCTATGTAAAGTAAGAAAATCAGACAAGTATCAAAAAGAAGATAAGAACAAGAGGCTCACCACGGTGGTGCCGGCGACGAGATCGGCGCGGGCGATCAACGGCGGTGAAAACGGGGACGAGGCATGATGGACCGCTAAATCTAGACAAATCTCGAAAAAAATGGAGCTCCGAGGTCGAGCTTCGAGAGGAGAATGCTTAACTAGTGTGGCTCGGGCATTTTATCGAACACCTCATGTGCATAGGAGTTGAACTAGAGCACCCAAATGCCCTCTCCTCGCCGGATTGAAAAAACAGAGCACTGTGGAGTGCTCTGACGCGGCGGTGGGTATATGTAGGCAAGTTATTTGTCCCGGTTCGTGGCATGAACGGGGACTAAAGCACACCCTTCTGTCCCGGTTCAAGCCACGAACCGGGACCAATGATTGTGGGCCAGGAGTGAGGACCATTCGTCCCGGTTCGTGGCGTGAACCGGGACAAATGGTTCCACACGAACTGGGACCAATGCCCACGCGGCCCCGGCCGGCCCCCTGGGCTCACGAACCGGGTCTAATACCCCCCATGGGTCCTAGTTCTTGAAGAACCGAGACTAATGGGCTGGCCAGGCCCGAATGTTAGCCCTATTTTCTACTAGTGTGAACATATACAGAGAGAAAGTGACCTCTCTTTCTCTGAGAGATTGGTCGAACAACAAGTTTTTGTATATCGATCCGACGCTACTATATATATTCAATATAACATCTCTTACAATCCCTAACATCTATAATCAATTTCCACATGGTATTCTCCCTTCTCATTTATGATGTGGTCAAGAAAGAATCCCACCAATTCCTCTTGAATAGCTCGAATGCGATCATGTGGTAGGATTTCATCCTGCATCTGCCACATATAATTTAAAGAAGGGGGTCAATACATATATATATGAATAAAACTCATCACATATGATGGTAATAAAATAAAATTGTGAATATTATTGTTTACGTACTTCATATTATTTTGCAAAGGGTCGCATTGTAGATGAACTCGCAAACGTAGTATCCACATAAATTATTCCCGCCTTCCTGCCACAAGACCTTTACGAGAAATAGAGTTCAATCAAACTAATAATCAAGCATGCTAAATGGTATTGATGAAACTAGAATAAATGGGAGATGCGCGGAACTAGCTAGTACTACTTACTTTCGGGTGTCTAAACCGTAGCTCCCTCGGAAGTCCCGGAACTATTCCGGTGAACTCTTTCTAAACCCTGTCAGACAAAGAAAATAACTACTTGATATCAGGAAATGAACAAATTTGCCGATATGGTGCGATAATGATCGATTGAACTTACTTCTGGAGCATTACAGTCATGTCCGCATAGTCCTGGGGATCTTTTCGTCTCGAGTCTAAGACAATTATTACTCCCCGGTCAAGCTTAATATCTAGAAGAATAAAGTGGAAGCTGCGCACGCATGCAGAACTCATCAATTACAATAATGTAATTAACCTCGAGTAAGCGAAACCGAATATGCACAAGACAATAACACTCACTTGCAGTTGTAAGGAAAGAGTATTTTTCCTTCGTTTTGATTTCGATGCAACAATTGTAGCAAGTTGTCCTCGGTATTCGTGTCTCTGTTTTTAACCGACCATTCATTTATGGTATTTGAGTTAATGAACCGAATGTCATAGATTTGTTTTTTTGCATTCGACGATCTTCAATCTGCATAATATAGTAAGGATAATTATATATACATGCAATGGAAGCCACACTGCTTCTCCACTGAGATGGTGGGGTAGCTTCTGGTGAAGCGTCGAAGCAAGGATCTTCGTACCGCTAAGATGGTTGGCCGGTAGCTGCAAGTTCTTCTAGCTTTGCTATTCTTGCATTGAGCTTCTACAGCTCGCTTCCACTTTCCTCTTTCTGTAAATATCATGTTGTACTCAATATGCCAGATTGACATTTTCAACTAAATTGTCATGTTCCAGTGGGAGTTAGTAGAAAAGAGCATCTAGAGATTTATTCAAAGTAGCAACACTTGGGAAAAAAGGACATAGATGGATCAACGTTGTGTGGGGAGACCTAGTGGATGGGTGGACGACCTCGCCACCATCGAGCTCATCGGGTGCGGGAGAAGGCGAGGGCACTGTGCTGACGCCTGAAAGAGCCGGGAGCAGGGGCATCCACTCGACATTGGCTAGAGGCAACCACCGTACCGTCACAACTCCCGGCGACGAGCAAGGTTAGCCGCCCGACATTGGCGAGAGCACCCGCCGCACCCGCCTCTCACACTGCTTCAGCCTCCCCTCTTGCCACAGAATGTCCTCCGTGGTCCGCACGCTGAT
>NC_041385.1:819484863-819488103 GCF_002162155.2 Triticum dicoccoides
ATGGTAACTCGAGAGCAAGAAAGAGACATGTTACAACAACTTTATATGGCAACCAAGGGCATGACATCAAAGTACACATCACACACTACAATTCAAGTGTTTGGAGCATCTCCAAAAGAGGCATAGATCAATTAATAACAAGCTCACAATATGGCATCATGAAGTTAATAGAAAAATGGAACATCATTTAGGCAAATTCATAGCAACAAAAACATATGCTACAAGACTTATATGAGTCATCAAACGGCATGAAATGATAGAGCATAACATGGTTAAAAGATGATTACTGAACATCTCCATAATATGCATAGATTTGACGGTAGCATCAAGCAAACATGGCATCTTAATTTAACAGTTTCAGACTTGACAGAAATTACCAAGTGCCTGAAAACAGATAACAACAAGTCACCCTCTTTGCAAGCTTGTTCCAAACAACACAAGGCATATCATGATAAATGGATTACACTTCTACAAAGATGTCATGATTATGCTCCTAAAACATGTTGACATGATGCTAAAAAAAATCACAAAAACTGCTATGAAAAAGACAAATAGGCAAGTTACAACAGTTTTCGACAGTTTATATCACTTAGCACTTTTAGAACAATGGTTTTGGCATCAACATGAATAGCAACATGCATGCAAACTACACCATCGTGTGGAGCATCAAGAGATGAACATTTTTACATATCATACACTCAATTCAGATACACATGCTCAAAGTTACACGATCACAAACATGCACACATGTTGCTGGAAGATAGGGACTTGGCCAAAATTACTGAGGTGAGCGACGGATAACTACAGAGTGCACAGGGTGGGGGATAGTGGGTAGCTCACCATGGGCTCAGCACAGGACGCGGAGAGGAGGCAGCAGGCCAGCGCTGCTGGGCCGGGGAGTTGCTGGCCAATGCAGGCCCATGAGGCCGGGCTGATACGGTCGTTGTCCTTGTGCGCTCGCACGAGCAGGGAGGCAGGGACGGCCGCGGCCGGCAATGCTAGGGCGGCGGCGAGACTGGAGGTGGCCAGGTGAGGCGGGGACGGGCTGATCCGGCCGTGGGGGACCGGATCTGGGTGTCAACAACGGTCGGAGGGTCGCGGGGCGATGCTGGGAGTCGGTAGGGCGCGGATTGATGTCTACTACACAACCTTCTTCTTGTAGACGTTGTTGGGCCTGCAAGTGCACAGGTTTGTAGGACAGTAGCAAATTTCCCTCAAGTGGATGACCTAAGGTTTATCAATCCGTGGGAGGCATAGAATGAAGATGGTCTCTCTCAAACAACCCTGCAACCAAATAACAAAGAGTCTCTTGTGTCCCCAACACACCCAATACAATGGCAAATTGTATAGGTGCACTAGTTCGGCGAAGAGATGGTGATACAAGTGCAAAATAGATAGTAGATATAGGTTTTTGTAATCTGAAAATATAAAAACAGCAAGGTAACTAATGATAAAAGTGAGCGTAAATGGTATTGCAATGATAGGAAACAAGGCCCAGGGATCATACTTTCACTAGTGCAAGTTCTCTCAACAATAATAACATAGATAGATCATATAACAAGCCCTCAACATGCAACAAAGAGTCACTCCAAAGCCACTAATAGCGGAGAACAAACATAGAGATTATGGTACGGTATGAAACCACCTCAAAGTTATTCTTTCGGATCAATCTATTCAAGAGTTCGTACTAGAATAACACCTTAAGACACAAATCAACCAAAACCCTAATGTCACCTAGATACTCCATTGTCACCTCAAGTATCCGTGGGCATGATTATACGATATGCATCACACAATCTCACATTCATCCAACCAACACAAAGTACTTCAAAGAGTTCCCCAAAGTTTCTACCGGAGAGTCAAGAACGTGTGCCAACCCCTATACATAGGTTCATGGGCGGAACCCGCAAGTTGGTCACCAAAACATACATCAAGTGGCACATGATATCCCATTGTCACCACAGATAAGCACGGCAAGACATACATCAAGTGTTCTCATAAAAGACTCAATCCGATAAGATAACTTCAAAGGGGAAACTCAATTCATCACAAGAGAGTAGAGGGGGAGAAACATCATAAGATCCAACTATAATAGCAAAGCTCGGGATACATCAAGATCGTGCCATAGAGGGAACACGAGAGAGAGAGATGAAACACATAGCCACTGGTACATACCCTCAGCACCGAGGGTGAACTACTCCCTCCTCATCATGGATAGCGCTGGGATGATGAAGATGGCCACCGGTGATGGGTTCCCCCCTCCGGCAGGGTGCCGGAACGGGCTCCCGAGAGGTTTTGGGTGGCTACATAGGCTTGCGGCGGCGGAACTCCCGATCTATCTTGATATTCAATGGTTTTAGGGTACGTAAGCTTATATAGGCGAAAGAAGTTGGTCGGGGGGTGCTCGAGGGGTCCACGAGACAGGGGGCCGCGCCCTGTAGTGGGGGCGGGGGGCGCCCCCCTATCTCCTGGGCTCCTCGAGGATCTTATGACTTGATCTCCAAGCCTCCAGGATGATATTCTTCAAAAAAATCATGATGCGGAAGGTTTCATTCCGTTTGGACTCCGTTTGATATTCCTTTTCTTCGAAATACTGAAACTGGCAATAAAACAGCAATATGGGATGGGCCTCCGATTAGTAGGTTAGTCCCAAAGGTAATATAAAAGTGTATAATAAAGCCCATAATCATTCAAAATAGATAATAAAATAGCATGAATGCTTCATAAATTATAGATACGTTGGAGACGTATCAGCATCCCCAAGCTTAATTCCTACTCGTCCTCGAGTAGGTAAATGATAAAAGAAAGAATTTATGAAGTGTGAATGCTAGAGGTGCACAAGTTTAATCAATGATAATTTCAATTACCTTTTCTAGCATGATAATATGTCATAACAGTAGTTCATCTCATAAAACTTCTCACGATAAAGTAACAAGCAATTCACATGTCAAAGCATAGACCATAAACTTTCTTGAAAGCTATCAAACTTCATTCTTAGTCATCAAAACAATTGCAATTCATCTTACTTTCAGGAAGAGTCTATGTCAGAGCTTTGATTTAGCAAACTTCACATACTCAACTATCATATAGTCTTCTACAATTGCTAACACTCACACAATACTTGTGGTTATGAAGTTTTAATCACACACAGAGAAAGATTGGGGCTTTTAATGTTGCCTCCAAACGTATTCACCTTTGGATGATGTCAACAATAATAGTTCATGCTAACGTACATCCAAT
>NC_041385.1:819488593-819517330 GCF_002162155.2 Triticum dicoccoides
CAGGATCACCCTAACACAAAGTGCTTACCAAAGGATAAAATGAAAAAGGGAAAGGTGAAGATCACCTTGACTCTTGCATAAAGTAAAGATAGGCCCTTCGCAGAGGGATGCATAGGTTGTCATGCGCTTCTAGGGTTGGATACACAAAATCTTAATGCGAAAGAACGTCACTTTATATTGCCCCTTGTATATGGACCTTTATTATGCAGTCTGTCGCTTTTATTGCTTCCATAACAAGTTCGTACAAAGCTTATTTTCTCCGCACTAATAAGTCATGCATATTTAGAGAGCAATTTTTATTGCTTGCACCGATGACAACTTACTTGAAGGATCTTACTCAATCCATAGGTAGGTATGGTGGACTCTCATGGCAAAACTGGGTTTAAGGATATTTGGAAGCACAAGTAGCATCTCTACTTGGTGCTAGGAATTTTTGGCTAGCATGAGGGGGAAAGGCAAGCTCAACATGTTTGAATGATCCATGACAATATACTTTAACTGAGATGTGAGAAAACATAACCCATTACATTGTCTTCCTTGTACAACATCAACTCTTTAGCATGTCATACTTAATGAGTGCTCACAATTATAAAAGATGTCTATGATAATATATTTATATGTGAAATCTCTCTTCCTTCAATATTCTTTCATGAATTGTTCAAATGACTAATACAATGCTTGCTAACTGTCAATAAATTTACAACCTCTACTTCTTAGATGTGAAGTCATTACTCCCCATGGGATAAGAAAATGAAACATATATACATTCAGATTTATGACATTCAACTCATTCAACCATTTACTCATAGGATATAAGTGAAGCACACGAGTAAATGAAAAACTACTCCAAAAAGATATAAGTGAAGATCAATGAGTAGATAAATAATTATATAACTATGTGAAGACTCTCTCTGATTAAAGAATTTCACATCTTGGTATTGTATTCAAGCAGCAAGCAAAACAAAATAAAATGACATTGCAAGGATAGCACAACTCATGTGAAGAAGCAAAAACTCAGGCTCAACCGATACTAACCGATGACTGTTGAAGAAGAAAGGTGGGATGCCTACCGGGGCATACCCAAGCTTAGATGCTTGAGACTTCTTGAAATATTATCTTGGGGTGCCTTGGGCATCCCCAAGCTTGAGCTTTTGTGTCTCCTTAATTGCTCTCATAACATGGTTTCTTTTTATCAAAAGCTTCATTCACAACAAACTCAACAAGAACTCGTGAGATAGGTTAGTATAAACCAATGAAAAACCTTATCATTTTATACTGTAAAAAATCACTAAAATTATTATTCAACATTTCATACTAAATTCCCCTGCATATTTAATACTCCTATCCTTAAATAGGATCATTAAACAAGCAAACATATGCAAACAATGCAAACATAACAGCAATCTGCCAAAACAGTACAGTCTGCAAAGAATGCAAGAGTATCAATACTTCCCTGACTCCAAAAATTATTAACTAAAATTCCCACTGTAATAAATTTATCAGAGCTTAATATTCAAAAAGATTCAACGTTATACCATTCTCTGACTTTTCTAGGGAATTTTTGCAACAGCGGTAAACTTTCTGTTTTCAAACAGCAACATGTATACTAGCAAAATAAGCATGGCAAAGGCTATCCTTGACATTTTTATTGAAACTAAAGATGAAAAACATTACT
This sequence comes from Triticum dicoccoides, assembly GCF_002162155.2. NCBI lineage: Eukaryota > Viridiplantae > Streptophyta > Magnoliopsida > Poales > Poaceae > Triticum > Triticum dicoccoides. The sequence goes on from NC_041385.1 coordinate 819,490,269, forward strand.
ATAACTAACAGCAAGCAAATACTAACAAAATAAAATGACGCTCCAAGCAAAACACATATCATGTGGCGAATAAAAATATAGCTCCAAGTAAAGTTACCGATGAACGAAGACGAAAGAGGGGATGCCTTCCGGGCATCCCCAAGCTTAGGCTTTTGGTTATCCTTGAATATCTTGGGGTGCCTTGGGCATCCCCAAGCTTAGTCTCTTGCCACTACTTATTCCACGGTCCATCGAATCCTTACCCAAAACATGAAAACTTCAACCACACAAAACTCAAAACAAAACTCGTAAGCTCCGTTAGTATAAGAAAATAAAACCACCACTTAGGTACTGTAATGAACTCATTCTAAATTCATATTGGTGTAATATCTACTGTATTCTAACTTCTCTATGGTTCATACCTTCCGATACTACTCATAGATTCATCAAAATAAGCAAACAACACATAGAAAACAGAATCTGTCAAAAACAGAACAGTCTGTAGTAATCTGTATCAAACGTATACCTCTGTAACTCAACAAATTCTGAAATAAATTGCTGGACCTGAGGAATTTTTATATTAATCATATGCAAAAATAATCAACCTAAAAGCACTCTCCAGTAAAAAATGGCAGCTAATCTCGTGAGCGCTAAAGTTTCTGTTTTCTACAGCAAGATCACATAAACTTCACCCAAGTCTTCCCAAAGGTTCTACTTGGCATTTTATTGAAACAAAAGCTATAAAACATGATTACTACAGTAGCATAATCATGTGGACACACAAAATAAAGTAAGGATAAATATTGGGTTGTCTCCCAACAAGTGCTTTTCTTTAATGCCTTTCTAGCTAGGCATGATGATGACAATGATGCTCACATAAAAGATAAGAATTGAAACATAAAGAGAGCATCATGAAGCATATGACTAGCACATTTAAGACTAACCCTCTTCCTATTCATAGGGATTTTGTGAGCAAACAACTTAGGGGAACAATAGTCAACAAGCATAGGAAGATAAAACAAGCATAACTTCAAGATTTTCAACACATAGAGAGGAAACTTGACATTATTGTAATTCCTACAAGCATAAGTTCCTCCCTCATAATAATTTTCAGTAGCATCATGAATGAATTCAAAAATATAACCAGCACCTAAAGCATTCTTTTCATGATCTACTAGCATAGAAAATTTACTACTCTCCACATGAGCAAATTTCTTCTCATTCGGAATAGTGAGAGTATCATAAAAGACTTGAACACTAAAAATTGTTTCCACATTAAAAGAGTAATGTTCAGAAAAAGGGTAATCATAATCATGACAAGTTTTATAAATATAATCATCACTACTTTTTATAGCATAAGTTTTATCACAATAATCATCATAAGTAGCAACTTCGTTCTCATCATAATCAATTGAAACCTCTCCCAAGATAGTGGAATCATCACTAAATAAAGTTGACAGTCTTCCAAATCCACTTTCATCAACATTATAAGATTCAACATCCTCCAAAATAGTGGGATCACTACTTTATAAAGTTGACACTCTTCCAAACCCACTTTCATCAATATAATCATCATAGGTACAAGGCATGCTATCATCATATCAACTTTGCATATCAAAACTTGGGAGGCTAAAAATATCATCTTCATTAAACATAGCATCCCCAAGCTTGGGACAAACATTAATTTCAGCAAATATATTCTCAAATATTTCATACTCATCAAACATAGCTTCCCCAAGCTTGGGCCCTTTCATATCATAAGCATAATCACTCTCATCATTAAAAATATGGATAGCACCAATAGTAAAGCAATTATCACCATCACAATGAGTAGTAGGAGCAACATAATTTGGGAGGGATACCTTTCTACCTTTGTTGCTCCTTCTTTTCTTTTTCTTCTTCACATTATGTGTAGGTTCAACCTTCCTCTTTGAGCTCCTTATTGATGAGATTGGTTGAATAGAAAGCTCCTCCTCGTTACCTGATTCATCATAAGAAATAATAGGAGGATATTGGGAAGTCTCTTCCCTTTCATTAGTATTCTCATCATCTTCCATTTGCTTTCTATTCTTTAGGTAATTGGCAATATAAGGATTTTCAATGCAATTCTCCGCACAAAACATATAAATCTTTTCTAGATCAATATCAAGGAAATGCTTAAGATTAAATTCTGGAATAGGCTTAGTAAAACGTTTCAACTCTTCATAACGCAAAAGCAATCTAAGTTCATTGTAATGAGAAAGGGAGATCAAATCATCACAATTTTTGGACACGATCCGATCATGAAACAATTTGCATTGGAGGTGTAAATGATCTTGTTTATTGCAAAATTCACAACAGGAAAGATATCTTAAATTCTCCGCACTCTTATCTAGCCTTTCTTGCAACCTATTAGTTTCTAAATACTTATGCTTCTTGCAATATATATCTTCTCTATTTGGTGTGTTCATGCAAACATGCACTCCACAAAAGTTGACATGCTTATTAGAGATATTTTCATCATGACTAGAGCAATCATCATTAGTACTATGGATATTCAAAGAGTTCATACTAACAACAATGCAATCATGCTCATCATTCAAAGATTTAGTGTCAAACATTCTATAGATTTCTTCTTCTAGCACTTGAGCACAATTTTCCTTTTCATCATACTCACGAAAGATATTAAAAAGACAAAGTGTACGAGACAAACTTAACTCCATTTTTTTGTAGTTTTATTTTATAAACTAAACTAGTGATAAAAACAAGAAACAAAAAGATTTTGTTGCAAGATCTAAAGATATACCTTCAAGCGCTAACCTCCCCGGCAACGGCGCCAGAAAAGAGCTTGATGTCTACTACACAACCTTCTTCTTGTAGACGTTGTTGGGCCTGCAAGTGCACAGGTTTGTAGGACAGTAGCAAATTTCCCCCAAGTGGATGACCTAAGGTTTATCAATCCGTGGGAGGCGTAGGATGAAGATGGTCTCTCTGAAACAACCCTGCAACCAAATAACAAAGAGTCTCTTGTGTCCCCAACACACCCAATACAATGGCAAATTGTATAGGTGCACTAGTTCGGCGAAGAGATGGTGATACAAGTGCAAAATAGATAGTAGATATAGGTTTTTGTAATCTGTAAAAACAGCAAGGTAACTAATGATAAAAGTGAGCGTAAACGGTATTGCAATGATAGGAAACAAGGCCAAGGGTTCATACTTTCACTAGTGCAAGTTCTCTCAACAATAATAACATAGATAGATCATATAACAAGCCCTCAACATGCAACAAAGAGTCACTCCAAAGCCACTAATAGCGGAGAACAAACATAGAGATTATGGTAGGGTACGAAACCACCTCAAAGTTATTCTTTTGGATCAATCTATTCAAGAGTACTAGAATAACACCTTAAGACACAAATCAACCAAAACCCTAATGTCACCTAGATACTCCATTGTCACCTCAAGTATCCGTGGGCATGATTATATGATATGCATCACACAATCTCAGATTCATCCAACCAACACAAAGTACTTCAAAGAGTGCCCCAAAGTTTCTACCGGCGAGTCAAGAACGTGTGCCAACCCCTATGCATAGGTTCATGGGTGGAACCCGCAAGTTGGTCACCAAAACATACATCAAGTGGCACATGATATCCCATTGTCACCATAGATAAGCACGACAAGACATACATCAAGTGTTCTCATAAAAGACTCAATCCGATAAGATAACTTCAAAGGGGAAACTCAATTCATCACAAGAGAATAGAGGGGGAGAAACATCATAAGATCCAACTATAATAGCAAAGCTCGGGATACATCATGATCGTGCCATAGAGGGAACACGAGAGAGAACACGAGAGAGAGAGATCAAACACATAGCTACTGGTACATACCCTCAGCCCTGAGGGTGAACTACTCCCTCCTCGTCATGGATAGCGCCGGGATGATGAAGATGGCCACTGGTGATGGGTTCCCCCCTCTGGCAGGGTGCCGGAACGGGCTCCCGAGAGGTTTTTGGTGGCTACAGAGGCTTGCGGCGGCGGAACTCCTGGTCTATCTTGATATTCAATGGTTTTAGGGTACGTAGGCTTATATAGGCGAAAGAAGTCGGTCAGGGGGTGCTTGAGGGGTCCACGAGACAGGGGGCCGCGCCCTGTAGGGGGGGCGCGCTCCCTATCTCCTGGGCTCCTCGAGGATCTTCTGACTTGATCTCCAAGCCTCCAGGATGATATTCTTCCAAAAAATCATGATGCCAAACGTTTCATTCCGTTTGGACTGCATGTGATATTCCTTTTCTTCGAAATACTAAAACAGGCAATAAAACATCAATATGGGCTAGGCCTCCGGTTAGTAAGTTAGTCCCAAAAGTAATATAAAAGTGTATAATAAAGCCCATAATCATTCAAAACAGAAAATAAAATAGCATGAATGCTTCATAAATTATAGATACGTTGGAGATGTATCACGGATCTGCTAGGGCTTGGGCTCCCGCGGCTGGATCTGGCGATGGTGGCGGGCGGCGGTGATCCTCCGGCGGTGGTGCGGGGCGGCGAGGGAGGCGAGCTGGCGGCAGGGTCGAGGCGCGGCATGGGGCGGAGGTCGAGGCCGGCAAGCTGCTCCGATGAGGGGAGACGGAAGGAGGAGGGCGACGGGAGCCACGTGGATCGAGGGCGCACGGGCGCCTGCGGGCTACAGCGGCGGGTGGCTCGGGCCGAGTAGGCCACGGCTGGGCTTCGGCGGGCTAGGGGCACGGTGGGAGGAGGCCACGGCGTGGGGCGGCGACGTGGCGCGACGCCACTAGTCAGGAGCGGCGGCTGGCGGCGGCTAGTGGGTGAGGTGCGGCCAAGTGGCAGGGTGGTTGGGCATATAATGCGAGGTCGAGGTGGCCGCTGGGAGGTAGGGGAAGGGCTAGGCTAGGGTTTAGTTCGAAAATGGAAGAGGGAGGGGTCTATTCATAGGAAGAGGGGTTAGGAGAGGGGGTTTGAGGCCGTTTCGGAGCTGTACGATCGCCATGGGACAGTCCGGAGTGGAGGGGTGGAGTAGATGGGCTAGGTGGGCTACAGGTGGGCTGTGGAGAAGGCCTCGGGCTGCGGGAGCGAAGAGAGAGAGAGAGAGAGAGAGAGAGGCCCAACGATTGTTTCCGGACACCGAAAATGTTCGACGAGTAGATCGGCTATATGCCACTATAGTTATCCGTTGGGGCATCAAACGGACTCCGAATGCAACGAAATTTGACAGGCGGTCTACCTACACTATAATAAGACCACACGCCAACTTTCAATCCATTCCGATAATATTTTGGAGGTGCCGCGGGCGCGTGCAAGTGTGTCTCTGGGCTCAGAACGGACAACAGAGCGGACTGGGAGTTCGGGCAACTACGAACGGATGCAAGTTTTGAAAAACATGCAGATGAAATGCACATGATGACATGGCTAAGTGCAACACAGAAATGAGTGACATGGCAACGACGGAGAATAAATGGAAGACACCTGGAGCATCGGTCTCGGGGCATTACAAAAGATGACAAACATAGCATTGGTCAATGGTGCAATTCATGAAAAAGTTAATAGGGAAGAGAAGATTCACATGCAAATATACTATCTTGGACATCTTTTGCGATTGTGAGCACCCATTAAGTATTTTATGTCAAACGGTGGATGTTGGACAAGGAAGACAACGTAATGAATTATGCTTGTTCATATTCGCGTAGAAGTTATATTGTCATGGATCCTCCAACATGGGGTGCTTTCCCAATACCTTTGCTAGCCAAAATTCCGCACTAACTAGAAATACTACTTGTGCATCCAAAAGTCCTAAACCAAATGCATACCATGAGAGTCCACCATACCTACCTATGGATTGAGTAAGATCCTTCAAGTAAGTTGTCATCGGTGCAATAAAGCAATAAAAATTGCTCCTAAATATGTATGATCTTCTATTGTAAGGGAAAATAAGCGTGGTACGAACTTGTGATGGCAAAGAATAAAAGCGACAAACTACATAATAAAGGTTGCTATCATAAGGGGCAATATCACGTGACGTTCCTTTGCATTAAGAGTTAGTGCATCCAAAACTAAAAGCGTATGACAACCTCTGCTTCCCTCTGCGAAGGGCCTATCTTTTACTTTTATGAATTTACTTTTATGCAAAGAGTCAAAGTTTTCCCTCTATTACTTTTTTATTTTACTCTTTGGCAAGCATCATGTGGTGGGGAAAGATCTTGGCACATATATCCAGTTGAATGCGGGTGAGCATGAGTTATTATTGTTGACATCACCCTTGAGGTGAATAAGTTGGGAGGCAAACCCTTAAGCCCCTATCTTTCTATGTGTCTGGATGAAACTTGATGCTCCATATGTATGGTGTGAGTGTTAGCAATCATGAAAGACTAAATGATAGTTGAGTATGTGGAACTTGCCAAAAGGCTCCTACATGTGACCCTTCCTGAAAGTACAATGAATTGCAATTGCATTGTTGACTGAGAATGTAGTTTGTTAGTTTTCAAAAAAGTTTATGCTTCATACTTCAATATTATGGTGAATTGTTGCTTGCTCATGAGAAGCTTATGATAGTACTTATTGCTGCTACAATATTGTTCATGATGCTTCTATGTCCGTATTTTATTTCTACTGACACCTCTCTCTCTAAGCATGGGGTCATGTTTTTCGATTTAGGCTTCCGCTTGACGACAAGTGAGGTCTAAACTTGGGGGAGTTGATACATCCATTTTGCATCACGTTTTCCTACTGTTATTTACGAAGTTTTTGATCAATATAACACTTCATGGAGTATTTCTAATGCCCTTTCTCTCTTAATATGCAAGGTTTACACAAAGAGGGAGAATACCGGCAGCTAGATTTCAGGGCCTGAAAAAGCTACAACAGAGATACATATTCTGCACATCTCCAAATGGGCTGAAATTCAATGAAGATTTATTATATAGAAAAATATTGGGCCAAAAAGTTACCAGAGGAGAGCCACCAGGTGCCCACATGGCACCTAGGTGCCCCGGTGCGCCCCAAGTGCCATGTGGGGCCCCTGGCCCATCTCCGACTCCCTCCTTCTGGTATATAAGTCATTTTACCCTAACAATTTTATGAGGAGACTTTCGGACGAGGCGCCGCCGCCACGAGGCGGAACTAGAGCAGGAGCATTTTTGCTCTCCGGCGGGCAGATTCCGCCTGGGGCACTTCCCTCCGGGAGGGCGAAATCGAAGCCTTCGTCATCACCAACAACCCTCTCATCATGGGAGGACCAATCCTCATCATCATCATCAACAACACCATCTCATCTCAAACCCTAGTTCATCTCTTGTATTCAGTCTTCGTATCAAAACTATAGATTGTTACCTGTGGGTTGCGAGTAGTGTTGATTACTTATCGTAGTTGATGCTAGTTGGTTTGCTTTGTGAATTACTAAATGTTCAGATCCTTTATGTTATTCAATACCCCTCTGATCTTAAAACTTCATGATGATGAGTGAGTAGTTACTTTTGTTCTTGAGGACATGGGAGAAGTCTTGTCATAAGTAATCATGTGAACTTGGTATTCTTTCGGTATTTTGATAATATGTATGTTGTTATTCTCTTAGTGATGTCATGTGAACGTCGACTACATGACACTTTACCATTTATGGGCCTAAGGGAATGCATTGTGGAATAGTAAATAGATGATGGGTTGTTAGAGTGACAGAAGCTTAAACCCTAGTTTATGAGCTATTCCATAAGGGGCTGATTTGGATCCACACATTTAATGCTATGGTTAGACTTTGTCGTAACTCTTTTTTCGTAGTTGCGGATGCTTGCGAGAGGGGGTAATCATAAGTGGGAGGCTTGTTCAAGTAAGAACATCACCCAAGCATCGGCCCACCCACATATCAAATCATCAAAGTAACGAACTCGAATCAAACAAACTGGTGAAAGTGACTAGATGAAATTCCTGTGTGTCTTCAAGAAAGTTTGCATCATTATAAGTATTCGTTCAGGCCTGTCCTTTGGACTCAAAAGGATTGGGCTATCTTGCTGCACTTTATTTACACTTGTTACCCGTTATAAATTATCTTGTTATCAAGCTATCTGTCATCATTTATTTCAGTGCTTGCAGGAATTACCTTACCGAAAACCGCTTGTCATTTTCTTCTGCTCCTCGTTGGGTTCGACACTCTTAGTTTTCGAAAGGACTACAATTGACCCCCTATACTTGTGGGTCATCAGCGGTGTACAGAGGTAAATATCCAGGAGTCTACGATTTATGGTCTAAATGCAATGAACAAGTGCTTCGCTACGAAGGCAGCTCCCAAGACTCATTCAATAGCAGAGAGAAGGCAGAAAATCATTACAATCAGTATGTGCTTAAGCAGAAGAGAAAATCTGAATTAATGGGTTCAGTGGATGTGCTAGCCAGAAACGGCTTATCGGGTTCAGCGGATGGAAGAACATGATAGTTCTTCTTCAGTTTGTGATAATTGTGGTATTGCTTTTATTATGTGGTCGCATGTAGACATGTATTGACCACTTTATTGTTTAGTAAGTAGGAATTTATACTAAAGAGGTTCCTTGTCATTTCAAATAAAGTTTGTGTGAACTATTTTATACTAGTAAATTGCACGTGCTTTGCACGTTTGTCCACAACAAAGCGGGATAATAGCGTAAGGTTAACCGACAACTAGTTAGGTGAGTGCAACTTCAGTTTTTTGGAAAAAGTACAATTTGAGTTTAAAATAGAAACAATTATTGTCATTTGAAAATCTAAAGAAATGACTTAAGTTATAATCCAGATTCTTTTGTCAAAGTCCTTTTTTTTGCACATGAATTGAGTTAATTTTATTTATTTGTTGGGTTAGTATCGAGTCAAGTTAAGGTTATATCGTGCAAATGAGGCGCCCCCTAATGTTTTTCTTTATTTCATTTGACGATGGAATAAGCTGTTTGACATTGCTTTTTAGGTTTAAATTACTGATGTTGATCACCCGTGCATGTATTTAATTTTCAATGCGCTATATTGGTCTATGGGCCCAAATTAGTGACAAAGTTTGGCCTTGAACTAAAGGAGCTACTCGGTGATGATTACCGAAAAAGGCTTTCGCCCCGCGTTATAAATAAAGCAAACCGCCACAAGACATACAACCAAAGCAGGTCCACACACACACCATCCAAGAACCACAAACAAAGTACAGAGGTTCTGCTAAGGGCACAGCTCAACCTATTTGGAGACTACTTGACCATTCACAACCTATTTGACCATAGGATCTTCTTTCTTTTGCTAGGAGTCATCCCGATGTTTCTCATCTCATGGTAGTTCTCGGTTTCTAGTACTGTGCTACAGGTAATTAACCTTCTATATTCTGCCATCAGATGATCCCGATGTGATGTCTCTGCGCCTGCGCGAGCAGCAACAGAAACCAGGGTCAACAATGATAATACCACCAACTATGTTCTACTCTATTTTGCCTTGGAGACTGACGAATGCGTAGGATTTTATGGCAACCAGTACGCGGCGGCCGGCGGGAGACCAGCAAAAGCAGCGTGGGAAAGTGGCGGGGCATGCATGGTTGGCGTCGGCGACAGCGCACGACTAGTGCGAGCTAGGCAGCCATCTGATGCGAGGGGGACGGCGAGGAGCTAGACGTTACACTTACACCGGTGCCTCCCCGAGCACAGGCGTAGAGAGGAGCCTGGAGTTCATCCGATGTTTCGAATATGCACAAGCACAATCTGAGCGTCCTGGAGTGCAGAGTCGGCGCCGGCCATGGCTTATAGTCAGATCCAATAGTGTCCGTCAGGTCGACGCAAGCTCTGCTCCATCAATCCACGATGGTTCTCGAACACCCGAGACCGTGGGAGATAGTACCTGAACTGCCACGTGGCTAGATCCAGATCAACATAAGGTTGATCCAACGATTGGCAACTACGTTAATTCTGGTAGTGTGGGGACGCTGGGATTTGCCAATTCTCAGCCGTTGGATACGAATAAAATCAACGGCTAGCATTTAAACTTATTCATACACTATATAGGGGTATAGATATAGATAATGGTTATGTGAGTTTGTTGTTAGACATTGTCACTTGAAATGCATGTTTGTATATTGTATATCTATTTTTTCGGCCGGGATCCGAGGGAAAAAAAGTAGAAAGTGGTCTGGGAACGGATCTTTACCGAGCGGGACTCTCGACAAAGTGGCATGCGCTGGCAGTTGGTTGTGGCAGTTTTGCCGAGAGCCGCTCTCGGCAAAGAGCTGATGGAACCAGCCGACGTGAAGTCACTTTATTTTGCCGAGCGGTACAGTTTGGCTCTCGCCAAACTTTTTGCTGAGTGCCTATGTCCTGGGTCTTAGGCAAATTTCTGTTTGCCTGAGAGGTAGACGTCGGGTGGCCTTTGCCGAGTGCAACTCTCGGCAAAGGCGTTGCCAGCGGTTATTGGTCCTTTGCCGAGTGTCCGTGGCACTCGACGTATATACCGATTTCAGTAGTGTTTTTTTATGCGACTGTAGATTCTGACATTTTGTTTTTGCTGCTCTTAATTTTTGACAATTATCAAATTGCCATTCCGTGGCAAAAGCAATATTTTTAGTGCCCAACACACATATCTTGTTTTTTTAGATCCACACAGATATTTAGGCCTGCAAGTATTTCGGCCAACCCAAGCCCAACCGCACCGCTCACACCCTACCCTAGTTTCTCCAGCCGCCGCCTCTCCCCTCTCGGTCCATCCCCAAATCCCCAAATCGAAGCCAAATCGGCGACGAGGACGACGGCATGGGTTGCGCGGCCATGAAGGAGGAGGAAGGCGGCTGCAGCAGCGAGAAGCGGCGGGCGAATGGGCGTCGCTTCAGCCGGACCTCGTCCAGCTCATCGCCGACTGCATCCTCTCCACCAGCGGCGTCGAGGAGTACATGGACATGAGGGCCGTCTGCCCCAGCTGGCGCTCTGCCGTCTCCAAGCCATCTCCTCACGCCGCGGTCGCGGATCTCCGTTTCAGGCCACGGCAGTGGGTCTTGGTTGACCGAGCAGACGACGACCAAGGCCGGCCCCTCTTCCTCAACGTCACCACAGGGCGCTTCCGCCGCCTGCGCCGCCCCGTGCTCCGTGACTACATCTTCGTCGGTGCGTCCGACGGCCTTCTCGTCCTCGGGGACAGGGAGCGCCCGCATGCCGCTCGTCTCTTCAACCCATTGACTGGTGACGTGTTTCCCTTTGCGGCGTCCATACCTCCGGAACCTCGGGTGCACACTGCAATCGCTGGCTCGGAACCAACGATTATCTTCTCGTTCGCACCGTGCCACGGAGAATACCAAGATATCCCAGATTATTGTTCTGTTGCCCACAGGCCACGGTGTCACGCTGTTTACTTGCTAATCCCACAGGCCAGCTCCGCCCGGTGAAGTTTCATGATGCTGCTTTAAGCGACGAAGGCTTGTTCTACCTCAGGAGCATGGTCACCTATGCAGGCAATGTTTACGTGCTCAGTACTGGAGGTATTTTGTGCAAGATCGTTCGGACCGGTGGCCACTGGTATGCGGAGCGGTTACTGGAGATTGACATGCACTACACTGGTGGTCTCATGGAAGCGGTCGGTAAACTGCTGCTTGTTAAAGAGGAATCTGAAACGATTCAAGTTTTCAACGTGGATGTTAAGCGGGAGGTACTTGAACCAAGCGAAAGTATCGGCAGCAGTGCGCTCTTCCTAAATCACGGCAACTGCATTGTTGTTGACGCAGATAAGCTTCCTTCCATCGAGCGCAACTGCATCTACAGCACTTTCATTGATAGGATATACGTCTCGTATGACCTCAGTGATGGCAAGAAAAAATGCATCACCAGCCTCCATGTGCCCGGAGGCCTCGCTGATGATATCATTCATGAAGGCCCTTTGAGCCTTGCTCAGGTTCTCCTCACTCCGTATCCAGAAGTTAAAGATCAACTTGATCGTATCCTGCATGAGAAAAAACTGAATTCCCTTGCAAGTGTTTTTCTTTCTCGTTGGACAGAACGGCGGAATGCCAAGATTGGTTGTTTGCTGGGCACAAGCTGAGGATGCTCTAAGCAAGAGCTACAGCTGGGTGCCTGGGTTGATTTTTGCACATTTGCACCTGGAGAATTGCTGAAGACTTGGTGCCATTCTATTTGTTTTGTCTCTTTATCCAGTGGTGTAGTTCCTGTGCTTTTTTAGTTGGATACTTCAGCTTTGTAATGTATCTGGTGCTGTTTCTGTCGAGTACTCCCTCCGTTTCTAAATATAAGACCTTTTAGAGATTTCAATATGGACTACATACGGATGTATATAGACGCATTTCAAAATGTAGATTCACTCATTATACTCCGTATGTAGTCGGTATTGAAATCTCTAAAAGATTATAGTGTAGTTTTTGATGTTCCGAGGTATGTCATTAACCTGGCTCCACCCTTGGTTTGTCCCAGACATCTTGTACTGATCTTTTTTGTGAGGGAATGAAATCGGTAGCTGTGCTCCTTATAATCCTGCCATCAACAGCATTTCCTGCCTTTTGGTGGCGCAGGGGTTCGAGCTCTATCCCGTTGGAGATGAACACCTCCTTTCCTCAGCCGTCGACTCCCCTGCCAAGATTTGGGGTTAAATTTCTTGGGTTTTGGTTGTTGTTTAGTTCACAGAACACATTTTTAAGTTGATTGTTTTTTGTGTCTAGAAATAGAGTAGCACTCTAGTCTGTGTTGGATGGAATGTTTTTGCTGCTGAATGGCTTAACGATGGTTAAATGGGTACCTGAATTATATCTGCAGTAACTATTATGCAGAGATATAGGCCATAATATATAACCCAATAGAAAATAGTTCTCTCTTTTTTCATAACTAAACTAATTGATAGGTCTCTCTTTGCATATATCCTCACAGCGTCATAGCGTGCCAGTTGTCATCAGTTCATGATTAGAGGCTCAGTACTTTGGTGGGCAAGCTGAAGACCGTCCTCAGTTGTCATGAACACGATGTACAATATGTGTCTCATGTATTATATATTCCACGCATTGCATGGTTGAACCTATGAGGGACCGGCCGCAGCCGCTGCGTCTGTGTCTTTCACATCGCTCTATGGGTGCATAGAATACAAGGAGAGGCAAGCGTTTGGAGATCAAAACTCAGATAGCGGACTGTTTCAGAGTGTGTAAGCAACTGTACTGCCGGAATTGACAACAAATTTGGCCAGTGCCCAGTTGTTTGCCGAGTTCACGACAGAAGGACGTGGTCTTGATGATTTCTTTCTCCTTCTATATGTACTTTCCTGTGGATCTCTGATTGCAGGGAGCCAATCGAGTAGGGTCCTTCCACTCCCTTGAGGTCCCTGCCAACGGTGCGAGCGGCAGCCATCATTGTCCAGCATGTATATCGTTGGCGCTGTCTAGGTATCCTCACCTCCCAATACTCATTCTCAGCAGTCAGTGTTTGCTTCTGGTGATCTTCAAATAATTGGGTTTAAGTTGTGTCTTTATTGATTATTCCGAATTAACCGGACTATGTAGATTATTGAGATGCTGGATTTGAGATTATTATGAGATACTGATTTAATATTAGAGGACATTCATAGTGGGCACCTGCAGGGCAACCATGCTTGGCGACGTTCGATCGGTCGGCGTCACCGCGAGTGTGCGATCATGATGCAAGAGTGATGCCATTCAAACAGACATCTGCAGTGGCGCGCAACGGCATCATGCTGTAGGCCATCCTATTAAATTAACTGTTTGTGTAGTGTGTATAGGACTGCACACGTTCCCGCCGAGCTTTTGAAGTATGAAAATTAACTAAAACTCAACGTGTATGTGGATTCAACCAACGATGTCTTCATTGAGTGCTCTAAGAAGTGATCGAGGTCACTGTCCTGAAGTAGAAGAAGCAGCATGGCAAGTCAGCTTGGTGACAAGGTGTAGCAAGCACAATATAATACAACATGTGTCTTGCCCTCAAACCTCAATACACCAGATTTTTCTTAGTCCCAGCCAGATGCATGGGCACAACAAAGAGAAATATGATGTGATGCATGGTCTTCAAAAATGAGAAATCAAAAACCTTCAGCCAATTGATTTATTGTCCTTTGATAGATAATTCAATTTCTATTTACTAGCAAAAGGGCCCATGCGTTGCAACTGGAGAAAAGAATACCACACGCTCTTAATTTAAAAAAAATGGTCTATAATCTGAGTATTTGTAGGTACGATCCAAACAAAGATGATCTTTGCCTGCAAAAGCGCAAGTTCAAGATTTCACATGTCTTCTATTTAAACACAGCTTGCATGTAGATTTAATACGTACACAAAAAACAGGCGAGTGATATTCAATTTCGTCTCTAGTCCTGATTTTGCTGAGATGTTCATCACAATCCGGATCAGTACCAATATGAAAGAAAGACGGATAATGCATTGTTGATTAAGGTTGCACCCTATATAATATTTTTATAAATTATTAACATGTAAAATAACATCATATTCAGATTCTATATATTTTTCTAATCAAATTCCATATATAACATGTTAAATTTGAAGTTACAGTTTAAAAGATATGGGTATTTTAAAAAACATTAGATATGTACTGTGGGTTAATGTCAAAAACATTAGGGGATTTTCTATAAAATAGCGTGACGGACTAAGAATACCTATTTCTTTTATTATTTCTAATATATATATAATGTGTAGCTAATTTTTGTTGTATTATTTACTTTGGAGAGTTAGCATGTTTGTCTAGATCTATCTCTTCCACCTTGTGAGACTAAGAAAGGAAATCAGGTGGAAGTTGGAGCATGTCTAGACTCTACATGGTGCCGCAATGCAGTAGCGGCCGGAGAATAATGATTAGGAAAATATACATAATTGTGTTTCTCCCGTTGTCATTCCAGTGTAGATTAAAAGAACACAATTGTGATCAGTAACACTAAATATACATAATAGTTTTGGTTCGTAGACAATCACAAGAACACAATAATTTTAAACATACGTGTGTTTATTCCTTCCTTTGTGTGCCTGTATTTTTCTTTATCAGTAGCGGCTGGAGAATAATGATTAGGAAAAAGGGGGATCGGAGGAGATAATCATTGGATCCCCAACTAACATCCCAAGCTGTTAAGTTAAGTTTTTATTCTGTTTATGTAGATGCTTAATTAATATCAGCAAAAGTTGATACCCAGCTTCTTGGGAGAAGTAGTAATTTGTGTGTTCTTTCAGTTTTACCCACACCCATGAGAAATTTGATCTAGAACATACAGTGATTTACTGATCTACATGTTCTTGATTGATTGGACATGACAAGGAAATAAAAGTTCACAAGATATAGAAGAGTTTCATAGCTATCTATTCCTAGATATTACTGGAAAAGTGCAAAGTAGGGCATTGTCATTTAATATGTGTAATATTTGTCTCCTCAGATGGAACTCATCACTGAATCTGCTAATCAGCTCAATTAGGACCATTGGGGGATGAGTTAAAATCTTTTTTTATAGTTTTACAACAAAAGGTTTAGCTAAAGCTAGCAAGGAGTTCTGAAACATGAATGTTCTGCTTCTCTTCTGTAGTTCTATCTATGTCATCGTAAATTCTCATTTTTTACAATTTCGTGACAACCACTTTATATAAAGCCACCTGTAGGTATGGTGAAACCTGAAAGTTTCTTTTATACCCCTTCCTACAATATACGGTTATTTCCTCATAGATGTTGCTTCTTATGTAATACTAACATGTATTGTGAGAGTGTTCATGTGTTAAATTCTTGAATTCATGACTGCTTTCCTTATGGTTTACTAGCTTGACTTAAAATAAGTAGATGGTGCTACAATTTCACCCGTTGTCATTCCAGTGTAGATTAAAAGAACACAATTGTGATCAGTAACACTAAATATACATAATAGTTGGTTCGTAGACAATCACAAGAATTTGTATATGGAAAAATACAAAAGCATCTACAAATGCAAGTCAAACCTCGACCTAGCATTCAATCAAGAGAATGGCCCTATCTAATTCATTGCTATGGGCAACTAACTCGAAAATAGCATGTGTACATGCAGCTCCCCGTAATTCTTCTTTTTGTTGCTTCGAGGAGAAAGGGATCTTTTCATAGAAAACTTTAAAATAAGTGAATAGAAAAACAATTTCCATGGTATGATAACGTACGACATGATATCTTTACTAATTTTTTTCCAATTATTATCTTCATATTCACAGGTATTTGTGTGATTGTTATGTCAACACAAGTTTAGAATTATCTTTCCCCAACTTCTCTATTACATCCTAGAATTTCAAATTCGAACCTAATCTTACATATTTTGCCACATTCTTGTCTCTCATCATGCATAAAATCTAATCTTTAATCTTCCTAGGATATCATTTCCTTAATTGTTCTATCTTGTATTGCCTTGATATTTTCGACACAACCAATTTGAATGTTTTCACGACAGTGCATGTTGCCACTTTCTTATTCGTTGCCTCTTTTCTTTTTTGGAGTTGTGCAATACTGTTCCAATATCTATTTCACGAAATTAAAGAGGCTTTAGAAAACTATTTTCTTGTGTTGCTTTTGTAGATGTATTTTGTGTGTGTGCTTTCCCATGTTTCTTATTCGTTGCCTTCCATGATAAGAGCATCTACAACCATAAGCACCAAAATTCTCCCCCAAAACGCCTGTGGACGCCCGAGCACGTCTGCAGACAGTGACCCGGCGGCACAAAAATTGCCGGATATATCCATGTACCTCCAACTTCATTCCTCAATCCATACAAGTCACGCAGATTAAAAATCTATGTACTACATAGAGGTATCCTATCTACTCATCATCGGAGATGTCCACTATCTTCGTGGCTGGCTCCGGGTAGATGGGCAGCAGCGGCAGCTCCAGCTCGTCGTCGGACGTACTAGAGGCGAAGAGCCCGTCGATCTCCGCCCTTTGCTACTGGATGAAGCACCGATTGTCCTCCACAAAGGCCTCATCCTGGATGGACTCGAGAATGGCAGTATGCTCTGCCATCTCATCCGCCAAGGCCTGCTCCATGCCGAAGCTCGCAGTCGGCTCCGCCCTGTCGTCCTCCTACGGCTTCGCCGCCGCCTCCTCCTCCTCCTACGGATCCGTCGCTTCCGTGGGCATGGGCTCTTGCTCCGGCTCCGGCTGTTATCCCCCCTCCTCCTCCACCTCCTCTTCCTCCCCCGGCTATGGCGGATTCGAATGCAGGCTAGTAGCGACACGAGCAGCGCGCCTGACCCAGATCTGCTCCTCGAGTTGCAACCGGCGTTCCAACGTCAACATGGCATATGTGGCGATCCTCTGCTAGGCCATGGGAAGAGACTACGACGAGCGGATGGAAGCTGGCGGCACGGGTGGGAGGGAGAGGGAGGAATGGGGATGGGCTAGGGCTTGGCTGCCGCCGTCCGGCTTAAGTAGGCGGACTTGCTCCCTAGGGCGGCATGCCGGAGCGGTGTCATGTGGTGCCAAGAATGCATCCGCACCGAGAACGGGAGTAGGCAGTCGTTGGACCACCAGTCTCTGCGTGTGACCGTGTGGGCCCTTGCGGTCAGTCTGACGCGGTGGCCATGTCCGGGCGTCCCATATCCACTTTAGATTTTTTTTTTTGAGAAACATATCCGCCTCAGGTATGGGGGTCAGTCTGGGCCTTTGGGCCGAATATATGTTCAACGGGTCCAATCCCAATCTGTAACAATCAGTAACACATATTTTTTCTTTTAGATCCACACACACATTTCTACCAGCCCAAGCCCAAGCGCACCACTCACACCCTACCCTAGGCCCTAGCTTCTCTCCAGCCACCGCCCCTATCCTCTCGGTCCGTCCTTTCTCCCCCAAATCCAAAGATCCTAACTCGAACCCAAACCCTAAGCATCGACGAGATGTTTGTCGAGGACGACGACATCAGTGGCGCGGCCATGAAGGAGGAGGAGGGCGGCTGCAGCAGTGAGAAACGGCGTCGCTTCAGCCGGACCTCGTCCAAAGCATCGCCTACTGCGTCCTGTCCACCAGCGGCGTCGACGAGTACATGGGCATGAGGGCCGCCTGCCCCAGCTGGCGCTCTTCCGTCGCAAAGCCATCTCCGCAAGCCGCGGTCGCGGACCTTCGTTTCCGCCCACGGTAGTGAGTCTTGCTCAACGGGGCAGACGACGACGAAGGCCGACCCCTCTTCGTCAACGTCACCACAGGACGCTTCCGCTGGCTGCGCCTCCCGGTGCTGCGTGAGCAGCGTGACTACATTTTCGTTGGTGCATCCGCATGCCGCTCGTCTGCTCAACCCATTGACTGGTCACGTGCTTCCCTTTGCAGCGTCGATCCGTCCGGATCTCTGGGTGGAGACGGCAGTCGCTGGGACTGAACCAACCATCATCTTCTCTTTCCCACCGGTCTACTTCTCCGTGAGGTGCCATTGGAGCGAACCGACGGTGACGCGGTTTACTCTGCTGATCCCACAGGCCAGCTCCGTCCTGTGATGCATTTATAGCACTGTTGCTGGAAACAAATTTGATAGCATGTACGTTTTTATAGAAAAGGGGGGCTCCCGGCCTCTGCATTAGAACGATGCATACGGCCATATTTATAAATAAATAGGTTCGACAATATCTCAAAGTCTGGAAATGAAAATAAAGGTGAGCTCACATAGAGCCTCAACGCAAACAGACAAAAAGCCACATAGCCACAACCGGCTGGCAGTATAAAGACAGGAGAACTAATCGCCTATCCTATTACATGACCGCCATCGAAACCGGTTGAAGATATCCCGTGCAACCATCTTCCACCGGACAGATCCTGTAACCAAACGCTCCCTCGCTGCCATCGGAGTGAGTAAGGACCACAAACGAATCAGCGCCGTGGCACGGAATAAAACCCGCAAAAAATGAATAGTTGTTGTTCTGTTAAAAGCCAAATCATTCCTGCAGTTCTAAATTGCCCATAACAACGCACATACTCCTACACGAATGTGTCCAGCTGTATCGGACTCTATCCCAGCAAGCCATGTTCCAAACAACGAACCTACCGAGTCCGGAGGAGTAATGTTAAAGGCTATTTGCACAGTACGCCACAAGACTCTCGCCAATAGGCACTCGAAGAAGAGGTGCTTAATGGTCTCGTCCCGATCACAGAAGCTACACCTAGTAGAGCCTGTCCAATTGCGCTTAACCAAGTTGTCCTTTGTTAAAATGGCTTGTGTATGTACAAACCACATAAACACTTTAATCTTCAAAGGAACTTTAACTTTCCAAACATGCTTGGAACTAGGAATGACACTAGAGTTAATTACATCGATATACATTGACTTAACCGTAAACACTCCAGACCTAGTAAGTTTCCAACACAATTGATCGGGCTGATGAGCTAACTGAACCTCCATCAGTCTAGTCACCAAATGAAGCCAAGCTTCCCACCTATCACCAATAAGCACCCTCCGAAACTGGATATTAAGGGGTACGGACTGCATAATCGTTGCAACCAACGCGTCACGTCGTTGAACAATACGATACAGGGACGGGTACTGGAACGCCAATGGCGTATCACCAAGCCAAGTATCCTCCCAGAAACGGGTATTGTTACCATTACCGACGATAAACTTTGTCCTATTAAAGAAGGCAGCCTTAACTCTCATAAGTCCTTTCCAAAACGGCGAGTCCGTTTGTCTCACGGTCACCTGTGACAAAGTCTTGGACTGCAGATACTTGTTACGAAGAATCTGTGCCCACGTTGCGTCTGTCTCAACAGATAACTTATACAACCACTTACTGAGAAGACATCTGTTCTTGACCTCAAGATTCTCAACACCCAGACCCCCTTGGTCCTTTGGTCGACAGATGACATCCCATTTGGCTAGTCGGTACTTTCTCTTAAGATCATCACTCTGCCAAAAAAATCTTGATCGGTAAAAGTCCAGCCTTTTCCGAACCCCGACTTGAACTTGGAAGAACGGTAGAAGGAACATCGGCATACTCGTGAGCACCGAATTGATAAGAATCAGTCGACCTCCATAAGACATGAGTTTGCCCTTCCAGCAACTGAGTTTTTTCTCAAATCGGTCCTCGATGCACTTCCACTCTCTGGTTGTTAGCTTACGATGGTGAATAGGTATACCTAGATACGTAAAAGGTGAAGCCCTAATTCACATCCAAACAATTGCCTATAAGCCTCTTGTTCCTCCTTGGCTCTACCAAAGCAGAACAACTCGCTTTTATGAAAGTTAATCTTTAATCCGGACAATTGTTCAAATAAGCATAGCCCCAGCTTCATATTTCTCGCTTTTACCAAGTCATGCTCCATCAAGATGATTGTATCTTCAGCGTACTGCAGAATGGAGACACCCCCATCAACCAGATGAGGCACCAAGCCACCCACCTGATCGGCCTCCTTTGCCCTTCCTATAAGAATTGCCAACATGTCCGCCACAATGTTGAACAAAATAGGAGACATCGGATCACCTTGCCTCAGGCCTTTGTGTGTCTGGAAATAATGACCTATATCGTCATTCACTTTAATTCCAACACTACCTTTTGCATGAAGGATTCTACCTGACGTCGCCAAGCTTCATCAAATCCCTTCATACGTAAGGCCTGTTGAAGGAAGGGCCATTTGACTTTGTCATACGCTTTCTCGAAATCCATTTTAAAAATAACCCCATCCAGTTTTTTCGTGTGGATCTCATGGAGCGTTTCATGAAGGACCACAACCCCTTCAAGCAGTTTGTGTAGGCTGTACCACAGCATGCGCAATCTGTGTGAGCCTATTAGTCCCAACCTTGGTAAAGATTTTGAAACTAACATTCAGAAGACAGAGGGGCCTGAATTGCTCAATTCTCACGTCCTCTGTTTTCTTAGAAAGAAGGGTTATCGTACCAAAATTTAGCTGAAAAAGCTGAAGCTGTCCAGAGAAGAGATTATTAAACAGAGGCAACAGATCCCCCTTAATAATATGCCATCACTTTTTATAAAACTCCGCTGAAAAACCATCAGGGCCCCGCGCCTTGTTATTTTTCATTTGCGATATGGCCTCGAACACCTCTTTCTCAGAAAAAGGAGTCGCGAGAATATCATTCTCCACCGCTGTGAGTTGAGGAACATCCTCAACCCTGGACTCATCCAAGGACACGTAGTTATCCTCAGGAGGACCAAACAGCTGCTTGTAATACTCAGTAATATACTGCTTAAGGTTTTCATGTCCTACAATTGTTCCTTCATCTTGCTCAAGCTGAAAGATCCTCTTCTTTCTATGTTTACCATTAGCAATCATGTGAAAGAATTGAGTGTTCGCATCCCCTGGACAACCCGTCGGACCTTGGCCCACAATGCCCACTTCAATTCCTCTTACCGAAGAAGTTCTTTCAGCCTCATCTCCGCATCAAGCTTCGCATGCAGCTCCGTGGCCGGCAGTACCGTGGTTTCAGCTTTCACATCTAGGGCATGAATAAGGGAAAGGAGCCTTTCCTGTTCGACCTTATAAATCCCGCTAAGATGCTTAGCCCAACCACGCAGGAAGCTTCTCAAATGCCTAATCTTATTCTGTCAGCGCTGAAGCGCAGTCTTCCCTCCTGAATCCTTAGCCCACTCTCTGGCTACAAGATCAAAGAAACCTTCTCGTTCGAACCAAGCCAGCTCAAACGAGAAGGAGTTTTTATTACCCAGGTGGGTGGCCTCACCGGAGTCGACAAACAATGGCGTGTGGTCAGAAATCCCACGGGACAAAGCTGAACTGTTACTAGAGGAAACTTCTGTTCCCACTTGACGCTTGCCAACACTCGATCCAACTTCTCATACGTCGGATTTGGCATCGCGTTAGCCCAGGTGAATTTCCTACCCGAGAGCTCAATTTCTCTCAGGTCAAGACTTTCAATGATAGTATTAAACATGAATGACCGTCTACCATCAAAGTTATCATTGTTCTTATCCTCACGCCGTCTAATGATATTGGAATCACCCCCACCAGGATAGGAAGCTGCTCAGAGGCGCAAATCCTAACGAGATCAGCCAAGAACTCGGGCTTGAGTTCGGGTCGCGCAGCCCCATACACTGCAACTAGAGCCCAATTAAATCCATCATCCTTCGATCGAACCCGAAACTTGACCGCAAAGTCACCCATAACCACACTTCGAACCTCGAGCGCCTCGCATCAAATGCCGAGCAAGATCCCACCCGATCTCCCTCTCGGTGGTAGGCAATGCCAATCAAAGTCAATCCCTCCCGACAGAGTATTAAGAAACTGAGGCGCAAAATTGTCTCTACCGGTCTCCGATAGAGCGATAAAATCTAATCGATGCTCGACATCCGCCTCAGCAAAAATCTTCTTTTAGCCAAGTCCTTTAGACCTCTGCTATTCCAAAAGATTCCCTTCATAGTTCATCATGGAATTTTTTGGCCGTACGAATCCTAGCACTCCTATGCACCGCGGACACCGGGTACACCTTCCGTTTCCACTTGCGCTTAGGGTTAACATGGCTTTACAACTAGTCCTCACAACCCGTCGCAGAAGGTCCAGGCAAAACCGTCTGAGAAGTATCATCCTCCTCCTCCGCCTCAGGACTAGGATGAATAAGGTCCGCACAGAAAGGATTTAGCAGCCTAACCCCCAGAGCCTCAACCTCAGAATCACTCATGGGCCTAACCGCCGCAATATTACGAATCATCTCTAAGGCCCTCTCAGCCTCTAGATCAAGAAGGTCATTAACGGAATTAGAGATTTCAGTGACATTACTACCAAGTGAGACTCCTAATTGATTTGCATTTTTAACAATCTCATCATTAGAAAAATGCATAATGGAATTAGAAGTATTAACCGACATACCAGTAGTGACCTCAACGTCACGGAGCTTGGCCTCCCTCATAGCGCACCACTGCTGAATGTCGTCCACATCTGCCAGAGTCTGGAGGCGATCGCTCACCCGTCGCCCCTCAGACATCTGATCCTGAATCCGTCCAAACGCAATCACCTCCTCGCGAGAGAACCTGGACGGGGTGTGACCTCCTGCTTCACTACTCCGGTAAGTCTGGACACAAGCCCCGACCACCGGCGTCGGGCTCACCCCACAAGGCGGAGCTGGAGGCGAGCGGGGGGAAGGGAGTGCATGGGCCACCTGCCCGAACTCCCGACCCCGCACCAGAGAGGCCATCGCCCTAGGCGCCTCAGGGGAGGAGGGCGCCGAGGTCACCTGCCCCGAGCCCCTCCCGATGGCACGGACGCCACTGGCAGCAAAGACGACGCGACGGGAGAAGAGGTGTCCGGGGCCACCTGCCCCAGACCCCCTCCCAGCGCAGAGACGGACTCAGGCGCCACGTGTCCCAACAGTCCAACGTCGGCAGGAGAGGAGCAACCCGAGGCCGTCTGCCCTGGGCCCTCAGCCGACAAACCAGCCACGTCTTGGGGAGGGACACCGTGTTGAGCAGGAGAGGGAGTGGCCACCTGCCGACTCCCCTCCTCCACTCCCCAGACCGGAACCCCCGGAGTAGCACTCAGAGAATCCACAAAAACCAAAGCAGGCAATGACAGCTCAAGAGCCTCCTCGAACTCCACCCGATCGCTCCACAGTCTCGGGAGAGCAGAAGCGGGTTCGAAGGACCCAAATCTCAGAGCCGTCATTGACGGCAAGAGAAAATACGTCAACTGCCCTCAGGTTCCTCAAGATGTTCGTGGAGCTGAAAGCGGTACAATACATGAACGCCCTTTGAGCCTTGCTCAGCTGCTTCTCACTCCGTATCCAGATGTGATAGATCAACTAGATCGTATCCACCAAACCTAACTCGTAGGCCTTCAGTGTTTAACGACATGCTCAATTTCAAATGTCATGCTGCAACCTCGAAAAAGGAATTGACTTCCTTGGCAACTAGTTTCTTTGTCACTGGACTTGATTGCAGCTAAGACGCTTGTGCTACAGCTTCGGGCTACTGAGGTTCTAAACCAGGAGCTACAGCGTAGTGGAGAATCGTTGAAGAGTAGTGAAATCCTATCTGTTTTGTGTATTCATCCACTGGTGTAGTTAAAGTCCTGTGCCTCGCTGTCGTTGGTGGAGCCCTGATAGTGATAGTGGTTGTGTAATGGATATGTTGATGTTTGTATCATGCAGTTGCAAGTGCTGGCTATGTTGCTGTCGTTGGATATGATGCGCCCTAGTAGCAGCTTTGTAATGCATCTGATGCCGTTTTTTTTCTTGAATACGTACGAGTGTGCGTACTACTCCCTCCGTTTCCAAATATAAGCCTTTTTAAAGATTCCAACAAGGGACTACATATGGAGCAAAATGAGTGAATATACACTCTAAAATATGTCTATATACTTTCGTATGTTGTAGTCCATTGGCAATCTCTAAAAAGACTTATATTTAGGAACGGAGGGAGTATATATTAAAGAAAGGAGTGGGGTGAAGAGCCCTTCCACAATTGAGCTGCATATTACATGTGCCCAAATCCGCCCTAGCGTTGTCTAGTGTATCTCCTCGCCGTAGCCCATGTTGATAACGCTTCTAAGAAGTGCGCTACGTCTCCTTTGGTTAGTGCTGCCTGCTTCCATATCCTTGTTTCTCCTTCTATCCTATCAACTATAAAGCTTATCGACGGCACTACTCCATCAAATACAATCGCATTTCGGTGTTTCCACAATTCCCAAAGAACCAGGATGATTATTGCTCTGTCGTTCTTTCCATTGCGCCGGGTGCCAATCTTGCTTTGGCACCATTCTGGAAGCTTCTCCCCTCGCGATGGAATCCAGTCTTGCTTGTCGAGTGCCTGGCAGATGATTGTCCAGACCTGGCGCGTGAACACACAACCCGGTAGGAGGTGGTTTATCGTTTCTTCTTCCTGGTCGCAGAAAGGGCATGCTTCTTGGTGATCCAGTCCCCTCTGAGCAAGGCGGTCCAAAGTCCAGCATCTGTTCCGTAGAGCCAGCCAAGTGAAGAATCTACAATGCAGAGGGGCCCTTGATTTCCATGTAAACGTCGCGGTTGGCGCCACCTTCCTGCCCTAGAACCTAGCCGCGTACCTTGATCTGATCGAGAAGTGACCATCTGTCTCCCATGCACATGCGATGGAGTCTTGCTAATCCTGCTGTATCTCTTATCTCGTGATCGCGGTCCAGAGGGTGAAGTACTCCTAAAGCAAAGTCGGTGTGAAGTCAGGTCCAATATCTCTCGCCTAAGCATTGTCAGGTATCGCCTGGTGCACTGTGCGTTCTTCGCGTGTCTTCCTCTTTACTCGACCATATAGGCCCGGCGTGAGCTCCTGCACCCGCTGCCCTTGCAACCATCTATCTTCCTAAAACAGTGTATGTCTTCCATTCCTAACTTTAGATAGGGCAGCAGCTTGGTATAGCTGTAGCGATTGTCTTGGCACACCAATCCTAAATTCTGCCCATGGCCTTGAGGGGTCTGATCTCTGGAGCCACGGCCATCTTGATTGCATCGCTATGTTTAGCCATTCGAGGTGTGGGATGCTCAGGCCTCCAGCCCACATAGGTGTACATATTGTCTCCCATGCAACAGAGCATTGTCCACCATTTGCCGTTGCCTTAGCGCACCAGAGGAAACCCCAACAGATCTTGTTCATCGCCGCAATCTTCTTGTGTGGTATGTCCATGCAAGAATGGCGTGAAGAGGCATTGCACATAGAACCGATTTGACTAAGAGTAGGCGCCCGCTCTTTGACATGCCGGCTGCCTTGCACCTTGGTAAGGCTGCCGCAAGTTGATCCACCAGGCCCGAGAGTTGAGTAGATGATTGCTTATGGATAGTGAGTGGCAGGCCAAGAAACTTGCCAGGGAACGTGCCGCTTGGGCATCCTATGGTTGCCACCACCCTCTCCCGAGTATCCGAAGGGCAACGGATCGGGTAGGTTGCACTTCTGGTAAGGTTCACATGTAATCCTGAAGCGCCACCAAAGATTCGTTGAAGCGAGGAGCATGCTTGTAGGTCTTGATCAAATGGCTTGGCGAAGATCATGATGTCATCGGCAAACATCGAGAGGCGGTGTTTCATTCCCCTCCATGCAAGTGGAGCCATGATTCCACGTGAGGTCGCAAGTTCAAACATCCGTTGTAGCGGCTCCATGATTAACATGAAAAGCATCGGTGATAGTGGGGCTCCTTGCCTTAATCCCTTGCAATTGTATATGGGTCCTCCTGGAGCTCCGTTTACCATGATCCTCGTGGAAGAGGTAGATAGCAGGCCACAAATCCATGCAAGCCAATTAGGCCCGAAGCCCATAATTCGCATTACTTCTAGGAGAAAAGGCCAGTGCACCGAGTCAAACGCCTTCGAGATATCCAATTTCAACATTACAACCTCCTCCTTTAGTGCATGTAGTTGACGTGACGTGCCTTGCACGAGCATGAAGTTCTCATGGATCAATCTACCCGTCACGAAGGCACTTTGGTGCATTCCAACAAGCGATGGCAAGTCAGGCGCAAGTCTGTTTGACAAAGTCTTGTCAAAGATTTTTATCGTTCCGTGGATGAGGCTAACTGGCCGGAAGTCTCGGACGTCTACCGCACCATCTTTCTTGGCAGGAGCGACACAATGGCTTTGTTGATAGCCGGCAGTCCTCTCATCTCTCCTCGGTAGAAACGTCAACTTGCTCCAGACCAACGTCGCAGCGAAGAACAGGAACACTGACCTGGCTTTCTTGATGGACGACGCGAACATGCTCCAGAGCGGAGGCATCATCACCTGGTGAAGCGCGGCCTCATCTTGAACCAGATACCGGCGACGCCGATGCCAACGCCAACTCCCACGCCGACGCCAACGCCGCAGCCAAGCCCGAGTGATGATGCCTTCGCGATGCCCAGTAGCATAGATGTCACGCCGCCCAGCCCAGAAGCCGCGCCGATGCCGCCCAGCCTGCGCACGCCGACGCCGACCCTTCAAACGCCGGAGGCCAACCCCACCATTTGATGATGCATTCCTTGTGTGTCCTTTCTTTTTGTGCGCCGAACTTTTCATTTGATCGCCGAACTGTGGCACGGGGATGATCACCAAATTGTTGCGCTGATCGCCGGTTATGGCGGTTTTTTGGAGCGGGAACGGACCAAGTTTGAATATGCTGCGCCTTGGGGGCGGCACCTAGGGGCGTGGCTAGGGCCTTGATCGCCCCCAGGGTGTAAAAATCGCCGTGTGAGTGTCCAAAAGAGCGCCG
>NC_041385.1:819517712-819526040 GCF_002162155.2 Triticum dicoccoides
TAAAGTTCTGCCTGTGCGTTACTGGTATGCATGATCTTGGGGGTGCCTGTGCGTTGTCATAGTTGTTGCTGGTGGGAGTTCGTTTGTCAGATACGAACCAAATGATTTCCTTTATATAATTAATAGAGCATGCGCAATCTGTGTGAGCTTATTAGTCCCAACCTTGGTAAAGATTTTGAAACTAACATTCAGAAGACAGAGGGGCCTGAATTGCTCAATTCTCACGGTCTTTGTTTTCTTAGGAAGAAGGGTTATCGTACCAAAATTCAGCTGAAAAAGCTGAAGCTGTCCAGAGAAGAGATTATTAAACAGAGGCAACAGATCCCCTTAATAATATGCCAACACTTTTTATAAAACTCCGCTGGAAAACCATCAAGGCCCGGTGCATTGTTATTTTTCATTTGCGATATGGCCTCGAACACCTCTTTCTCAGAAAAAGGAGCCGCGAGAATATCATTCTCCACCGCTGTGAGTTGAGGAACATCCTCAACCCTGGACTCATCCAAGGACACACAATTATCCTCAGGAGGACCAAACAGCTGCTTGTAATGCTCAGTAATATATTGCTTAAGGTTTTCATGTCCTACAATTGTTCCTTCATCTTGCTCAAGCTGAAAGATCCTCTTCTTTCTATGTTTACCATTAGCAATCATGTGAAAGAATTGAGTGTTCGCATCCCCCTGGACAACCCGCCGGACCTTGGCCTGCAACGCCCACTTCAATTCCTCTTCTCGAAGAAGTTCTTTCAGCCTCATCTCCGCATCAAGCTTGGCATGCAGCTCCGCGGCCGGCAGTACCGTGGTTTCAGCTTTCACATCTATGGCCTGAATAAGGGAAAGGAGCCTTTCCTTTTCGACCTTATAAATCCCGCTAAGATGCTTAGCCCAAACACGCAGGAAGCTGCTCAAATGCCTAATCTTATTCTGCCAGCGCTGAAGCGCAGTCTTCCCTCCTGAATCCTTAGCCCACTCTCTGGCTAAGAGATCAAAGAAACCTTCTCGTTCGAACCAAGCCAACTCAAACGAGATGGAGTTTTTATTACCCAGGTGGGTGGCCTCACCGGAGTCGACAAACAACGACGCGTGGTCAGAAATCCCACGGGACAAAGCCTGAACTGTTACTAGAGGAAACTTCTGTTCCCACTCGACGCTCGCCAACACTCGATCCAACTTCTCATACGTCGGATTTGGCATCGCGTTAGCCCAGGTGAATTTCCTACCCGAAAGCTCAATTTCTCTCAGGTCAAGACTTTCAATGATAGTATTAAACATGAATGACCATCTGCCATCAAAGTTATCATTGTTCTTATCCTCACGCCGTCTAATGATATTGAAATCACCCCCCACCAGGATAGGAAGCTGCTCAGAGCCGCAAATCCTAACGAGATCAGTCAAGAACTCGGGCTTGAGTTCGGGTTGCGCAGCCCCATACACTGCAACCAGAGCCCAATTAAATCCATCATCCTTTGATCGAACCCGGAACTTGACCGCAAAGTCACCCATAACCACACTTCGAACCTCGAGCGCCTCGCTTCGAACGCCGCGCAAGATCCCACCCGATCTCCCTCTCGGTGGTAGGCAATGCCAATCAAAGTCAATCCCTCCCGACAGAGTATTGAGAAACTGAGGCGCAAAATTGTCTCTATCGGAGACATAAAATCTAATCGATGCTCGACAGCCGCCTCAGCAAGAAATCTTCTTTTAGCCAAGTCCTTTAGACCTCTGCTATTCTAAAAGATTCCCTTCATAGTTCATCATGGAATTTTTTGGCCATGCAAATCCTAGCACTCCTACGCACCGTGGACACCGGGTACACCTTCCGTTTCCACTTGCGCTTAGGGTTAACATGGCTCTGCAACTGGTCCTCACAACCCTTCGCAGAAGGTCCAGGCAAAACCGTCTGAGAAGTATCATCCTCCTCCTCCGCCTCAGGACTAGGATGAATAAGGTCCACACAGAAAGGATCTAGCACCCTGACCCCCAGAGCCTCAACCTCAGAATCACTCATGGGCCTAACCGCCACAATATTACGAATCATCTCTAAGGCCCTCTCAGCCTCTAGATCAAGAAGGTCATTAACGGAATTAGAGGTTCCAGTGACATTACTACCAAGTGAGACTCCTAATTGATTTGCATTTTCAACAGTCTCATCATTAGAAAAATGTATAATGGAATTAGAAGTATTAACCGACATAGCAGTACTGACCTCAACGTCACGGAGCGTGGCCGCCCTCATGGCGCACCGCTGCTGAATGTCGTCCACATCTGGCAGAGTCTGGAGGCGATCGCTCACCTGTCGCCCCTCAGACATCTGATCATGAATCCCTCCAAACGTAATCACCTCCTCATGAGAGAACCTGGACGGGGTGTGACCTCCTGCCTCACTCCTCCGGCAAGGCCGGACACAAGCCCCGACCACCGACGTCGGGCTCACCCCACAAGGCGGAGCTGGAGGCGAGCGGGGGGAAGGGAGTGCATGGGCCACCTGCCCGAATTCCCTACCCCGCACCGGAGAGGCCATCGCCCTAGGCGCCTCAGGGGAGGAGGGCGCCGAGGTCACCTGCCCCGAGCCCCCTCCCGATGGCACGGACACCACTGGCAGCAAAGACAACGCGACAGGAGAAGAGGTGTCCGAGGCCACCTGCCCCAGACCCCCTCCCAGCGCAGAGACGGACTAAGGCGCCACGTGTCCCAACAGTCCAACGTCGGCAGGAGAGGAGCAACCCGAGGCCCTCAGGCGACAAACCAGCCACATCCTGGGGAGGGACACCGTGTTGAGCAGGAGAGGGAGTGGCCACCTGCCGACTCCCCTCCTCCACTCCCCAGACCGGAACCCCCGGAGTAGCACTCAGAGAATCCTCAAAAACCAAAGCAGGCAACGGCAGCTCAAGAGCCTCCTCGGACTCCACCCGATCGCTCCACAGTCTCGGGGGAGCAGAAGCGGGTTCGAAGGACCCATATCTCAGAGCCCTCAGTGACGACAAGAGAAAATACGTCAACTGCCCTCAGGTTCCTCAAGATGTTCGTGGAGCTGAAAGCGGTACAATACATGAACGCCCTTTGAGCCTTGCTCAGCTGCTTCTCACTCCCTATCCAGATGTGATAGATCAACTAGATTGTATCCACCAAACCTAACTTGTAGGCCTTCAGTGTTTAACGACATGCTCAATTTCAAATGTCATGCTGCAACCTCGAAAAAGGAATTGATTTCCTTGGCAACTAGTTTCTACAGCTTCGGGCTGCTGAGGTTCTAAACCAGGAGCTACAGCGTAGTGGAGAATCATTGAAGAGTAGTGAAATCCTATCTGTTTTGTGTATTCATCCACTGGTGTAGTTAAAGTCCTGTGCCTCGCTATCGTTGGTAGAGCCCTAATAGTGATAGTGGTTGTGTAATGGATATGTTGATGTTTGTATCATGCAGTTGCAAGTGCTGGATATGTTGCTGTCGTTGGATATGATGCGCCCTAGTAGCAGCTTTGTAATGCATCTGATGCCCTTTTTTTCTACTCGTGCGTACTACTCCCTCCGTCTCCAAATATAAGCCTTTTTGGAGATTCCAACAAGGGACTACATACGGAGCAAAATGAGTGAATATACACTCTAAAATATGTCTATATACATTCGTATGTTATAGTCCATTGGCAATCTCCAAAAAAACTTATATTTAGGAATGGAGGGAGTATATATTAAAGAAAGGAGTGGGGTGAAGAGCCCTTCCACAATTGAGCTGCATATTACATGTGCCCAAATCCGCCCTAGCGTTGTCTAGTGTATCTCCTCGGCGTAGCCCATGTTGATAAATCTTCCAAGAAGTGGGCTACATCTCCTTTGGTTAGCGCTGCCTGCTTCTATATCCTTTTTCTCCTTCTATCCTATCAACTATAAAGCTTATCGACGGCACTACTCCATCAAATACAATCGCATTTCGGTGTTTCCACAATTCCCAGAGAACCAGGATGATTATTGCTGTGTCGTCCTTTCCATTGCGCCGGGTGCCAATCTTGCTTTGGCACCATTCTGGAAGCTTCTCCCCTCCCGATGGAATCTAGTCTTGCTTGTCGAGTGCCTGGCAGATGATTTTCCAGACCTCGCGCGTGAACACACAACCAAGTAGGAGGTGGTTTATCGTTTCTTCTTCCTGGTCGCAGAAAGGGCATGCTTCTTGGTGATCCAGTCCCCACTGAGCAAGGCGGTCCGAAGTCCAGCATCTGTTCCGTAGAGCCAGGCAAGTGAAGAATCTACAGTGTAGAGGGGCTCTTGATTTCCATGCAAACGTCGCGGTTGGCGCCACCTCCTGCCCCAGAACCTAGACGCGTACCCTGATCTGGTCGAGAAGTGACCATTTATCTCCCATGCCCATGCGATGGAGTCTTGCTAATCCTGTTGTATCTCTTATCTCGTGATCGCGGTCCAGAGGGTGAAGTAATCCTAAAGCAAAGTCGGTGTGAGGTCAGGTCCAATATCTCTCGCCTAAGCATTGTCAGGTATCGCCTGGTGCACTGTGCGTTCTTCGCGTGTCTTTGTTGGCGAACGTAGCAGAAATTCAAAATTTTCTACGCATCACCAAGATCAATCTATGGAGAGACTAGCAACGAGAGAGAGAGGGAGTGCATCTTCATACCCTTGAAGATCGCGAAGCGGAAGCGTTGCAAGAACGCGAATGAGGTAGTCGTACTCGTGGCGATTCAGATCGCGGTCGATTCTGATATAAGCGCCGAACAACGGCGCCTCCGCGTTCAACACACGTGCAGCCCGGTGACATCTCCCATGCCTTGATCCAGCAAGGAGAGAGGGAGAGGTTGGGGAAGACTTCGCCCAGTAGCAGCACGACGGCGTGGTGGTGGTGGAGGAGCGCGGTACTCCAGCAGGGTTTCACCAAGTACTACGAGAGACGAGGAGGGAGAGAGGTAGGGCTGACTCATGTGTTGGGCAGCCCCAAAACCTCCACTATATATAGGAGAAAGGGAGAGGGGGAGGCACCCTACGGTTTCCCCTAGGGGGGGCGGCTGCCAGGGCAGATGAGATCTCCCCTTTGGGTGACTTGGCCCCCAAGCCAGGAGGTGGGAACCCTAGATGGGGCGCCCCAAACCCCCTCGTCAGGTCGGAATAGGTGAGGGGGGCGCACAACCCCTTAGTGGGCTGGTTTGGCCCCTCCCCTTGGCCCATGAAGCCCCCCAACACTTGTCGGGGCTCCCGAAACACCTTTCGGTCATGCTGGTCATCACCCGGTACCTCCGGAACACTTCCGGACTCCAAAACCCTTCGTCCAATATATCAATCTTCACCTCCGGGCCATTCCGGGACTCCTCGTGACATCCGGGATCTCATCCGGGACTCCGAACAACATTCGGTAACCGCGTACACACCTTCCCTATAACCCTAGCGTCATCGAACCTTAAGTGTGTAGACCCTACGGGTTCGGGAACCATGCAGACATGACCGAGACAACTCTCCGGCGAATAACCAACAGCGGGATATGGATACCCATGTTGGCTCCCACATGTTCCACGATGATCTCATCGGATGAACCATGATGTCAAGGATTCAATCAATCCCGTATACAATTCTCTTTGTCTACCGGTATAGTACTTGCCCAAGATTCGATCGTCGGTATGCCGATACCTTGTTCAATATCGTTACCGGCAAGTCTCTTTACTCGTTCCGTAACACATCATCCCGTGATCAACTCCTTGATCACATTGTGCACATTATGATGATGTCCTACCGAGTGGGCCCAGAGATACCTCTCCGTCACACCGAGTGACAAATCCCAGTCTCGATTCGTGCCAACTCAACAGACACTTTCGGAGATACACGTAGTGCACCTTTATAGCCACCCAGTTACGTTGTGACGTTTGGTACACCCAAAGCATTCCTACGGTATCCGAGAGTTGCACAATCTCATGGTCTAAGGAAAAGATACTTGACATTTAGAAAAGCTTTAGCATACGAACTACACGATCTTGTGCTAGGCTTAGGATTGGATCTTGTCCATCACATCATTCTCCTAATGATGTGATCCCGTTATCAATCACATC
This sequence comes from Triticum dicoccoides, assembly GCF_002162155.2. NCBI lineage: Eukaryota > Viridiplantae > Streptophyta > Magnoliopsida > Poales > Poaceae > Triticum > Triticum dicoccoides. Next base: position 819,523,750 of record NC_041385.1, read on the forward strand.
CAATGTCCATGGTCAGGAAACCATGACCATCTGTTGATCAACAAGCTAGTCAACTAGAGGCTCACTAGGGACATGTTGTGGTCTATGTATTCACACATGTATTGCGGTTTCCAGTCAATACAATTATAGCATGAATATTAGACAATTATCATGAACAAGGAAATACAATAATAACCATTTTATTATTGCCTCTAGGGCATATTTCCAACAGTCTTCCTCTTTACTCGACCATATAGGCCCGGCGTGAGCTCCTGCACCCGCTCCCCTTGCAACCATCTATCTTCCCAAAACAGTGTATGTCTTCCATTCCTAACTTTAGATAGGGCAGCAGCTTGGTATAGCTGTAGCGATTGTCTTGGCACACCAATCCTAAATTCCGCCCATGGCCTTGAGGGGTCTGATCTCTGGAGCCACGGCTATCTTGATTGCATCGCTATGTTTAGCCATTCGAGGTGTGGGATGCTCAGGCCTCCAGCCCACATAGGTGTACATATTGTCTCCCATGCAACAGAGCATTGTCCACCATTTGCCGTTGCCTTAGCGCACCAGAGGAAACCCCGACAGATCTTGTTCATCGCCGCAATCGTCTTGTGTGGTATGTCCATGCAAGAATGGCGTGAAGAGGCATTGCACATAGAACCGATTTGACTAACAGTAGGCGCCCGCTCTTTGACATGCCGGCTGCCTTGCACCTTGGTAAGGCTGCCGCAAGTTGATCCACCAGGCCCGAGAGTTGAGTAGTAGATTGCTTATGGATAGTGAGTGGCAAGCCAAGATACTTGCTAGGGAACGTGCCGCTTGGGCATCCTATGGTTGCCACCACCCTATCACAAGTGTCCCAAGGGCAACGGATCGGGTAGGTTGCACTTTTGGTAAGGTTCACAAGTAATCCTGAAGCGCCACCAAAGATTCGTTGAACCGAGGAGCATGCTTGTAGGTCTTGATCAAATGGCTTGGCGAAGATCATGATGCCATCGGCAAACATCGACAGGCGGTGTTTCATTCCCCTCTGTGCAAGTGGAGCCATGATTCCACGTGAGGTCGCAAGTTCAAACATCTGTTGTAGCGGCTCCATGATTAACATGAAAAGCATCGGTGATAGTGGGGCTCAGTGGCGGACCCAGGAATGAGCCAAGGCCCAGGCGAACTGGGCCAAGGCCCAGACAGCTCTGTTGACTGTAGAAATTTACTGTAGCTACAGTGCATAAGTGTATGAAGGACATGGGCCTCACGCCCCAGGCCGCTGCCCCTTCTGCGTCGGGCCTAAATCCGCCCATGCTTGCAATTGTATATGGGTCCTCCTGGAGCTCGGTGTACCATAATCCTCGTGGAAGAGGTAGATAGCAGGCCACAAATCCACGCAAGCCAATTAGGCCCGAAGCCCATAATTCGCATTACTTCTAGGAGAAAAGGCCAGTGCACCGAGTCAAACGCCTTCGAGATACCCAATTTCAACATTACAGCCTCCTCCTTTAGTGCATGTAGCCGACGTGACGTGCCTTGCACGAGCATGAAGTTCTCATGGATCAATCTATCCTTCACGAAGGCACTTTGGTGCATTCCAACAAGCGATGGCAAGTCAGGCGCAAGTCTGTTTGACAAAGTCTTGTCAAAGATTTTTATCGTTCCGTGGATGAGGCTAACTGGCCGGAAGTCTCGGATGTCTACCGCACCATCTTTCTTGGCAGGAGCGACACAATGGCTTTGTTGATAGCCGGCAATCCTCTCATGTCTCCTCGGTAGAAACATCAACTTGCTCCAGACCAACGTCGCCGCGAAGAATAGGAACACTGACCTGGCTTTCTTGATGGGCGGCGCAAACATGCTCCAGAGCGGAGGCATCATCACCTGGCGAAGCGCGGCCTCATCTTGAACCAGATACCGGCGACGCCGACGCCGACGCCAACTCCCACGCTGACGCCAACGCCGCAGCCAAGTCCGAGTGATGATGCCTCCGCGACACCTGGTAGCACAGACGCCGCGCCGCCCAGCCCAGAAGCCGCGCCGACGCCGCCCAGCCCGCGCACGCCGACGCCGACCCTTCAAACGCCGGAGGCCGACCCCGCCGTTTGATGATGCATTCCTTGTGTGTCCTTTCTTTTTGTGCGCCGAACTTTTCATTTGATCGCTGAACTGTGGCACGGTGATGATCGCCAAATTGTTGCGCCGATCGCCGGTTATGGCTTTTTTTGGAGCAGGAACGGACCAAGTTTGAATATGCTGCGCCTTGGGGGCGTGGCTAGGGCCTTGATCGCCCCCAGGGCGTAAAAATCGCCGGGAGCGTCCAAAAG
>NC_041385.1:819526459-819528678 GCF_002162155.2 Triticum dicoccoides
CGATGCGCCACAATATAACTTTTTGCGATGCACTCCTACCTGTAGCCCATCTCAAACCATCGAAACAGTCCAAGGATATTGCAACAGCTGCCGGCTGCGATAAAACCAAGCCACTGTTCGTGCACATCCCACTCTCTCTAATACTACATGGATTTATACAATGGCAGAAGTACTATTCTGATTCTTTAATTTTGGGACGCTCTGTTCATGAGCTTGTGTCCACATAGTGTTTGATTTTATGCATATGAGGGAATGTACTACATTTTTTCTGGTTTCCCTTTGGTGTATGTTTGATTATATATGTTTCGGTTGACAGTTGTTATTGCCTCTGATTTGTCTTCTGGTTACTTCGTTCATGTTTTCAGTTGTAGTGACATCCGGTTCAAAGTTGCTATAGGGGTTGTCTGGGTACGTTTCAGTTTTTAGCAAACGGATTTTAGGAGAAATTATATGAAAACGAGCTTCAGTAAACTTATTGTAAATCTTTGTTTGGATAGAAAATTGTTTTTGCAAAACCATGTTTGGGTTAGATCCATTGATCAGAATGAATTGGATAAGAGACTCAGCCCTCACTGCAGTCTCGGGAGGCAAACACAAGAGCACTCACCCAGCAAGACCTGGAAGCCATGCATGGCCTTCCTCCAAGCTTAGCTGCCTCCCGAAGCTCAACATGTCATGCTGCTTCAACAAATCGTCCCAGCCTCCGTTCAAAGTTCACTTTGCTACTGCTAATGGGAAGCATTCAGCCCTCCTGCACTCGCATGGTGTTGTTTGCGCTCGACGCGTGCATCGTCAACGACACCGGAGGAGTCTGCAGCGCCGGCCCTGCGGGCGCCGGCTCTCCGAAGCACTGTCCCATCGAGTGGCGCTATCTTCCGTGGGTGCATGCCATGCCGCAAGGTGGACCACGCCGTGTGCATCGCATGGCGGAGAAGCGCATTGCAGCTAATCTACGGCGCCACGAGGAGCTATTGGCTGCTGTAGCAGTGTCACGCTAGAGCAAGAGGTTGGTCACTAATGATTCTGAGGTACTGTTGTGACCTGCTGTATCGGTTTACACACGACCGCATGTCTAATCTGTTCACGGACATCCTTGCAGAGGACATGCACAAGCTCGCTGACGGCAATGCAGCAAAGTGGTGTTTGTCATACGAAGGCTCCATCCTGCAGTAGGGGTGCTCCGAATGACAAAGGCAACAAGCTATATGGGCATGTGTGCAGTTAAAGAGTAGAGGCGTAGGATTATAGCTAAACAAGTATTCCCTCTTATATTTCAGTTTTTTTCAAACATATGTTGAGATCTATTGCTCAATGAGAAAGGTAGAACCAGTGTAAGATTTTGAGCTGCAATATTAGAAAGGTGAAATTTCATTTAGTCCTAAAAAAATATTGACTGTTCTTTCACAGGACAATCTACCCGCAAATGCATCAACATTCATATGAGGAACAAATGCACTGGCATATCATGTGCAGGGGAAGACATGCGGTATTATGGCAGTTCTTTTTATTTGTTTCTTTCAATGTTGGATAATGTCTACACCACTTATTCATAATTGGTACAGGTAACTTCAGCACATATCACAATGGATGGCAAGTATATGTATAAGCTGAGATTGTTTCCAATCTGTTGTAAATGCGTTGCTATTTGTTTAGTCAGTCTAATTTTCTAACCATTGTAAAAATGCTCAGTTTCCTAGCTCAAATGATGTTGAAGCTGAAAAGCAACAACAGGTAGGATGCATGGTCTGAATTTTTGCACCGAGATTTAAATGAATCACAACTCATATGATGCACAATGTTACTGAAAATCTAGGAGCCTATGATCAAATTTAGTTTATGACTTAGGAGGACCAGAATAAATATCACATATCCTGAACCGGCGTCCCAAAGAACCATACTCTCAATAGGTATGTCGTTTTTGTCATCAGCAGCCTTCCATTTTTGTCATCAGCAACCCGTCATTTTTCTCCCGTTGCAACGCACGGGCATTTGTGCTAGTCTCTCCCTAATAATAAAGCACGGATTGGGTCTCCGGGTTCACCGTCACGGCGTTTTTATAAAATAGTCCCCGTGCTTTATGGTATTAAACCCGCAGTCTATATAATAAGCCATAAGCCAAACGAATCGGTATGGACGAGATAATAAAAAAAAAAGAAAAAAAAACCACCTCCCGATCCCATCTCGACCAGCTCCAGCGCCGCCACCTCCTGCCGACCGCT
>NC_041385.1:819528931-819549215 GCF_002162155.2 Triticum dicoccoides
TTGGCGGCTTCCCCCCGCCCCGACCCCGACTCCCTCGAGCGCCGCCGTCGCACCCTGGCAGCCCCTCTCGGCGACGACCACCACGGGTGTGCCTCCATCTCCCTCGAGACTCCAGCTCCCCGGCGGCCTTCCCTCCTTCCCCCAAGTCCATGATCACTGCTGCTTCAAGGCCGAGGAGGCCATCGGGTAGCAGCGAGCTCGGGGTCGCAGTCCAACAATGCAAGGAGCCAAGGAGGGTGGTCCAGCCGAGAGAAGGAGGTTGCGAGAGGGGATGAAGCGGCAGTTGCGCGGCCGCGTTGACCCGAGCTGGTTGCGAGAGCGGATGGAGTGGCGGCTTCACGGATTCCTTATTGGAGGTGCCGGTATGCACGCACGCCTTCTTGATTTTGTGCCTGCCTCTTTCCTGACAGAATTCTGACTCTGCCTGGGCGTTCTCCTACTTTGTGTGTGTTCAGAACGATGCACTAATGCAGGTTTCGTATACACATGCTTTTCTTTTTTCTTCTTCGTATGCATATCTGTGAATCTTGTGAGCCATGATTGGCATGCTGCTATGTATGTCACTCTGTCACTTAGAGGTGCTGCTACTACCTAATTTTTATGCTAGAAATAACTACCAAATACAGACAGAATGTACAAATTTATTACACATGATTGAGGGCAATAATCTATATATTTCCTGCAGTACCTGTCAGCCCGCTGACGAGCTCGTGAAATATGGATAGAGCTGCCACCTGATCACCGGGGCCAAGAGGGAGCCCCAAATAAACCATTTCCTCTATTATAATCAGATTTTTGCACAGAGCTAAGGGATGGTTTCATTGAATAGCTCTTGTGTTCATCTAATAGTTAGTTTGGTATGTCTTTGAGAGACAGTATGGATTCCTACTAAATGCATTTAATTTTGGGGTTTTTGATAATGCACATAACCATGGCATTTTCTTCTGGAATGTTTGTTTTCAGCATCTGCTTCATCTTGCGATTATATAGGTTGTAAGAAAGAGCCAAGATTAAAACTGGTGCATAGCATCCAGGTTTTTGTCGAACTGCGATGGAGATCGCTCTTCTGTTGTTGGATGTGAGAGCCCCTCTCATGCCGGAGAACACTATACATGTTTTTTTGTGTTCCCTATTAACAGCTATAAGTGCAGCGGGGTTAAAACAGTGTGGCGGGAAACATGAGAGAAGATGATTGTACGTGGTATATGTATGATAGAATCAATGGAAGCGATTGGCTTAGTAAGTTTACATGGAGAAACAGTTCAAGAAATATCTTGTTTGAACAGCTTAGCATGTTTTTTCTTTGACTCCTTTGCCTTTGAAGTTTTGACATGCTGTTCTTATTCATCTCAAGCTGAGCAAGATGCTATCCAGTACCTGTGTAGAGAGCTTGAGAATTACGGATTGCTCCTGTGTGAGAGAAGTCTGATCAGCCAATTTCTATATATAATGTAGCTACTTTTATATCTTTGTCAGTGAAAAATATTGCTTTGTTCTTTCCTGATCCTATTTTGTTAGCATGCTATTTTATATTTTTGGGCCTACCTTAAGAAACATAACATTAGTGATGTCTTAAGCATATGATGGTTTGAATGGTTATTATTCACTATGGGTGCATGGCTATTCTTGGGTTTGAGCCTTAGGCATGCAACAATGAGATCTAATTGCATTGTTTGTTAACTACTTAAACCAAAATCATTCATCAATCTTGATCGGAAATCTTATCCCAATACTTTTGATACTGTGCTTCGATTTTGATAACAAAATTTGTTTCAACTTGCCATGTGGAAAATCAAGTAAGAGCATATCCATGTTTACTTATTAGTTTGTTTTCTGAGAATGGTGCGGGATTTACAAATTGAAAAAGTAATTATTGTTTGAAAATCATTTTTAACAAAAAATCATTTGAAAAATTTGTTATGATATGGTTGTTTGACTGATTGCGATGTTGTTTTAGTGGTAGTTTTTTTCAACTGTCTAAGCATATATCTATTTTTTGTACACCCGGTGCAACGCACGGGACTTTTTGCTAGTAATAATAAAGCACGGATTGGGTCTTCGGGTTCACCGTTAACAAATTTACAAAAAACCCCTTGAGTTTTATGGAAATAAACCCGCAATCCTGGTCACCGTTATCCGTAAGTTAGCGTGCCGCTTCGTTTTCTTGTTCTTCAGATGCCATCGCCTATCCCAACCGGCCACCCACGATCCCCAATTTCAGGCTGCATGGCCGCTCGCCGCCGGGTGCTACTCCGCCCCGAGCACCGTCAATGTCTCCGTTGCCTGCTCAGGCCCGCCCTCTTCATCCCCCTCCCCTCATCGTCCTCCATTGCCCGAGCTCCCGTCGCCGCGCCGCAGACCACCTGCTCCTCCCGATGCACTGCCCACGCGCGGCCACGTCTCACCTAGTTGTTCACTCGCGCGTCTCCTACCTCGGTGGTCCGGCGAGCGGCGCCGGCAGCCATGGCAAACTGCCATGGGTGCGGCCAGTCCGAGCTCCAGTTTAGGCAGGTCGGTCCAAAAAGAAGAGAAAAAACCGTGACCCCGTCCTCCAATACGCCACCTGCTCCCATCCATTCAGCACCGCCACCCGCTTCAGCACCTGCTCGTCGGCCGCCGCCGTGCGGAGCGACCTGCCCAGCTCTTCGTCCCGCCTGCCTACGCCGGTAGGCTTTCCACCACAGCCACACACCACTTCGCCTCCCCCTGCCCATTGCCTCCTACACAATCGCCTTGAATCACAGGAGCTGCATCTCATCTCTCTCCCTGTAGTGATGGTCACGGGCTGATGTTGCTGCTCCTCTCCATCAGGATCTATCTCTTTCTCATTGTCTCTATCTCTCTCTCATGGATCGACAACTGCATTCTTCCCAAATATGTGTGCCCCTCTGCTCTGGATATTACGCCCACAACATGTTTGATGTTATGCTTATGAGGAGTTGAACTTCAATTTTTTCAAGTTTTTCTTTGGTGTAGGCATTCAGGCCTGGTGTAATTTCTTTTCAAAAGTGAACATGTTGTACAGTCCAATGTATCTAGGAAAATTAAGTTATGGAGAGTTGTTCATCATTTTGCTTGCATATTTTTTTTGTCTAACAAACTAGATACTTCAATTTTGGATATAAACATTGAGTAGGTGCTGAAATATTTCGCTAATAATAGTTTCCAACTTGCTTTTTAGCAGAACTACAGAACTATTTGTAGCTTTTAATTATGTGTACTTAAAATGGATTTGGTGTCCAGGACATGTGGAGTTGACATCAAGTTGAATTATGTGATGATGTTCTTCGATAGAATAATTGTTCTTCTCCTTTAAAAATGATGGACCATTGACTTATTTTTTTTAGATGCTCAAATACACCACACAAACGACATCCAGTAAGTGCTTGGACACCCGGCAGATTGAAAGTACAGAAGCAAAGATATCCAATACGAGGCCACGAGGCCCGACAGAGACGCGGCCAATACGCTCCTAATCTTTATTTCTTGATTTTGGAACCACAAGTAAGAGCATGTTCATGTTTACTTATTATTATTTTTTTGGAGAAATTTTGGGGATTTACAAGCTGAAATTATTGACTGTTTGAAAAAAAATGTTTTAACCAAAACTGTCTGAACAATGTTGCCCTGGTTCTGCATTCATGGAATTGCTAAAAAAGTTGAACAAGTTCAGTCAGAGTTTTGTCCCTGTTAATATTCAGTTCGAAGTGCCAGTTTGTTTCCACTTGCTCATCTTAATGTTGAACTATACATGTACTTATCTTTAAAGTTCTGTTGTCTTCATGAACTAATTAGATTTTTCAGCACTACTGAACTAATTGGATGCCATCTTAAATCACCTTCCCTTTGATATTATTGTACAGATTCCTGGAACACTGCCCAGTGTTTCAGCTGCGTACATGTCTACAACAATACTAGCAGATCTGAATTTGTGTTGCTAAGGTGTAGACTGACCTGACTTCGAGGGAAAAACATGGAGATTAGAGTGCCCTTTTTTCCCTTCCAATTCCATTTTCAGCAGCTATCAGACATGCATAGAAAATGTACTTTTGAGTACTTACAATATTATTTTGCTACTTGCAGAGTTGTTCGAGTGGTAATTTGTTTTACAAATTTCTACAACAGGCTGCATCAGCGGTTCACAACGGAGGAAGCTGTGGCGACTGCTACTGCGGCAACAAGGCGCTAGCTAGCTAGGTGTACCTGAAACAATAAGTTTGCTTTTCACTTCAGAATTCGGAGGAAGTCAATGTTTGTTTTGTAGTTCAAACCAACCACTGGTTGAAAGATCTATTCAAAAGATCTATTCCAAAATGATACTGTCTCATGGTGCTAGGTTATCAAAATAATCCATCATGGCCAAAGGTAAGTTTCATTCTTGGTATTAGTTTGTTTCATCCATTCTTCCCAAGACAAAAAACAGGTGGCATATGGCGATGAGATGAGCTTCTTTGGCTTTTTATTTGGCAGTTCTCTTCTCGCATCCCCTCTCTTTTCAATGTTGTCCTGAAATTTCAGCAACAGAATTTGTGATCTTGTCAGGTAATCATGCTAATTGAGAAAGAAATGGTATCCAGGACTCTGCACTTCACTAATATTCATGAAAATGTATGTTGGTATCTCTTTCATTTCTATCTCACTACTGCACACGTAACTTTAAATCATATATATGATGAAAGCCTGCAAACAATTAGAGGTCAATCTTCTTGCATTTTTTTCATGAACAGTTTGATGACTCGCTAGATGTGTTAGTCTAACTTATATAAGTAACCTAATCTGTTATTAGGTACCTGGAATGAATGGATGTTACGAATGCCTAAGCAATAAGTGAAAAAATAACTATATTTGTATCTGTCACAAACTAGAATATTTTCTTATTTGCATTACAAAATAAAAAATATATAGTACAAATCCTTTCCTCGTCATATTGTAGCCACCCAGGAGTCATCTTTATCCTTTAAATGGCAACTCTTGATGTATAAAAGAAGCTTTTGCAGATTCCATTGTTAGTAGGTTATATTTTCACCATTCAGTGCAATTGTGTTGTTTCATGTGAACTACGGGAGATAAGAAAAACTTTATAGAAAAATTGTGTTTCTAGGTTTTTTTCTGAACTGGAACACTGTGATTCCATTAACTTGCAAGCTTAGCTGGATCGCCAGGTGCATAGACACATACAAAGTCCCGTTCGTCCTCAAGCCAAAAGAGCTTGGCTCATGCGCACCGAAAACCGCTAGAGCGTGTGCTACCTTATTACATCAACCGGGACCAAATTCCACTGCTACAGAATTGAAATCTGTGCTAAGGAAGATACAAAGGTCCCTGTAGATGATTCCTTCCGGCGCCCTGCCATACTCATTGCTCTTCAGTGCATGAAATGTAGAAGCATGCACAGCGGCAGCACAGGCAGTAGCAGAATGGGCTATAATGAATGGTGTATTTGAGTCTGACTGATCAAACGCTGGTTCGTGTTTCTAGATTGTCTAGCTAAGGGCTGGATTTGTTTAGCTGGAACACAAATCACGATCAGATGTACCTATTAGGATGATTTCGTGTCCCTGCTAGCTATTTCTGATTTTGTAGCTATTCCTTCAGGGTACATGATTACATTACATTACAAGTTGAAAAACTGTGCAAAGTGAAAGTTGGCACTAAAGCGGATTGCTTTTTTTGATCTCCACAGAAATTTCAGTAATAATATGTTCCACTCATTTTGTTACTAAAAGCTGGGATGATTTTTACACTTTGTTTTATTTTAGTAATTCCCATGCTCACCTGATATTCTCCTCATCACCTTTCCATTTTGACAAATTTATCATCCCGAAGTTTATGCATAATGATGAAATATTCTATGGTAGTATGTCAAATGCAGTTTAGTATATTCCCGTTGGTTCTGTAGTGATTTTTAGTTCCGGCCATTTTCTTTCTAATTTTATTTTAAGAGAAGTGGAATCATAGACTAGGACGAGCAAGGATTTGTTTCTCCCGTTGCAACGCATGGGTCCTTTAGCTATCTCTTCCTAATAATAAAGCACGGATTGGGTCTCCGGATTCACCGTCACAATACGTTTTCTTCCTGTGAATTTACGCTTTCGGTTTGAATTTAAACGTATAAGCGAGGTGGTACTAATATTTTCATGTGTTAGCGTTCGTTCGTACATCGCCCAGGTGTCCATGATAAAACTCTCTGGTTCGGTCACTTGGGCCTGAAATTTCATAATAACCACGTACAGGCAGCTATCCCAGCCCAGCTAACTGGCCGCAAATAACATGGGCCTTCCCTTATGGGCTGCATGCACGAGAGTGGGCTTCCTTATATTAGATCATAGAGAAAGAAAAAAAATACATTACTGTGGAGAATCGAACATTAGATCTCATCTATTTCTTTGGGCTACAACAACCAACTGAGATAAACATCCCCTTGATGAATAGTCCCACCTCGCGATTTTAAGGACACACACCGGTTAATATAGCCAAATAATTAACAAACAGACGTGAAAAGGGATGAGCTAAATAAGCGGATGGGCCAATTAAGGAAAGGAATGTGGCTAAATAGATGCGGCTAATTCAAAGGAAGGATTGTGGTGGGTGGGCTCGGCACAATATTTAAATGGATGGAATCCTTAATTAATATAAGGCACGGGAAAACGGAAGTAAGAAATTATGTGAGGCTAATAAGTAAAAGGAATGATTTAATAAGGAAGGATTTAAACGGGCGGAATCAGGATTGTGTGAGGCTAAAAAGGAAGGTTTGAGGGTGCACACAACGATATTTATGGAGGAACGAAAATGAGCACGGCAAAAATAACAACATAAATTTTTAATTAATGTTGTATTTGTACGGCTAAAATATTAATGATTTTATTTCTTTATACTAAGATTTTTACTCTTGCCGGTTTGAAATATCAATTAATATACTAGGAGCATTAAGTCCACAAAATTATAAGTTGGTGGGCAAGAGAGACTCACGAAGCTTTGTGATACAGTATGATGATCAAACCCATAGTTCTGGGATTAATAATGTTAAGCTACATGAAAACAGAAAAAACAAAAAATATCAACAAGCCCAATAATAAAAGCAAATCTCATGCTACTGAGCCCCAAGTATATCCATTATCCTCTTCGATACATAATATTAATGTGTCAATCAATCGTGTGATTTCATTATTTATGTTTCTTATTAATATTAATTTTATTTATATAGATAAGTCGGTACATCTTCTCCTTAAAAGTTTATGACATCTGTATCATCTTTTCATAATTGAAACACGTGTTTTTAGGTCCTCTGGAGCTTGCTACCTACTATTTTTGTTTTGTAGAATTGTTTGTGTAAAATCCCAGCATTTCCACTTTATTATTTTTTGTTTTGTTAATATTGTGTGACAACGACATGGGTCGATGACAAGTGGTTCTCACCAGGCACCCAACACATGCCGACACCACCTCTACAACCATGATGAAATATATTTCAAGCTGTGATAAAAGATAACCAGTTCTATTTTAAATTAGAATATGATGATGAATTATAGCTCTATATAAATAATTTTGAAATCGATCTGGAATTAGCATATAAATTGTTATTGTGTTGGTCTACGGATTTTGGTGAGCATTAAATTTCACATGAACTATCATTATGCTTTCCCAATAATTCTAACTAAATTTAAATACACTTCAATTATGTCTCCCGTTGCAACGCACGGGTATTTGTGCTAGTAGAATTAATAGAAATCAGAGAGGAAGGCTCTCTTTTGCTTAAAAAGGGTGTAAGTTCATTAAATTTGCAATTTGGGTAAGTCGGTTTTGTGGAAGGAGGAACGGTCGGACGAAAAAAAAGCTGGAGGAAGAAAAAAAAATGATGGTTGGATCTTAGTCTACCGGCATAGAAAATAAAATAAAGGCCCTGAATAATTTTTAGGCAGCTTACACATATCTGCTGCCTAAATAATATAGTAGGGACCTTTTTTTATTTGTTTTGGTATATTGGGTGCTATGACTCTCAAGTGTAAACCATATAAGCCAAGCGCGTATTTGGTTACTCCCAGATTTTTAACAGAAAAAACTGGTCATATGCAACCCTGCAAGTACTTGTTCTGTTACCTCCATACACGCGGGGTTCCTTGCGCAATCCACGCGGGTCCACAGGTATCACATTTGCCGGGGTGTAACCCCGGTCCAACCGTTCGTACGAGACCTGAGGCGAACTCCCGGCGGCGGAGAAGCCCAATGGGAACTCGACGATGTGGATGAGGACAGTACCCAGGGATATTTTCATTAAAATTTGAATTATCAAACTCATCTCATGCGCGTAAAGCAGAAGAATCCTTTGCGATGCACACAATCATTCAAAGAGAATGGTGTTCGACGGCAGCACGCGCAAAGTTTCCCTCCACATTTAAAATAATTTGGCCTACCAACGAAATATCTACCCCTCCCCACCCCTTTTCTCCCCGACCACAAGTCACATTTCCCCTGTTTCCCCTTCCTTCCTTCCGAAGCTATAGACACTTTCTCGCTTGCTTCCTCGCTCTCGCCGTATCGCATCCTACTTCCGGGGTTAGCAATTCAGCATGGTCTTCTTCAATGACCACTCCAACGGTTCCTCCTCCGACGACTAATTTTTCAGCACCCAGGTATATGTCTCTTCTCTCTCTCTCTCGGGTTATGACTTGGAACGAAGGATTAACCCGACGGTCAATTTGAGTCATTTCTTCCTCTTGTAGCTCCCTAGGACCATCAATTGCAATGAATGGAGCGGGTGGCTGAAGATCTGCTTGCTCGTTGTCATCATCAATATCTATGCGTGAAGCTAGTTGCGTTCGAATATGTGGACAGTGGGAGGAAGTTTCTGGCATGTGCAGAGAAAGTTACACTAGTGCAGAACCGGGCTATAGCACCAGTTCGTAAGGAAACCGGCACTAAAGGGTGGGGACTAAAGGTCCCCCATTTTAGTACCGATTTTGCACGAACCATCTCTAAAGGGCCACCACATGGCACATGCCAGCACCAGGGGCGGGGAGCCCTTTAACCGGTACTAAAAGGTTTGGTGGCTTTTGATTTTTTATTTATTTTCCCTTTAATTTTGTGTTTTCCATTTAATTTAGAGATTCTTTTTCATTTATTTAATATAAAAACTCTTGCATCTCATATCATCACCAACAACAACACTAGTTAATAATCATCATATATATATAGTCATTACCACTATTTTTATCATCATTATTTAATCACCACCAACAGTAGCTTAAAGAAAAAACATTCACTTGTACAAAAAGCAAAGATATCATCGAGTTCAACATGGTCATGAGATTATTTATAAGCATTCATAACTAAGACCACAAAAGCAAATCACTAATATTTAAGTTCAGGATGAAACACGGACATGAGACGACAAGTACTAATAGCAGGAACTAGCTAATCACTCCTGCTGCTCTCTCTCGGGTAAAATGACATAGAACATGTGTAGCTCTCCTGATTCATCATATTGGAGCATGCAGATGAATCTGTCTCCTAATCGTGGGTTGCGCTTCTGATTGTTGCCCCCAAGTACTTTTCTGCGATCAGTCACAATTTTTCTCCAGTCTTTCACTATTAAGCATTCATCGGTTCTAGAAATCCTAAATGCACTCATGTGCAATGTAGGATGTCTTGGCCGTAAGCTAACAATTGACAGGCGACCGTTAGTCGAGATCCACTGAGGTACAAATATCATCGGCAGTCCCTTTTGAAGAACATAGTATAGTAACATACTTAGCAATAAAGTTTAGCTTAAAATAATCTATGCAAAAGATGCAACGAGGACAAATAGTAAAAATCTTACCATCTTTCCTAAATACATGTGACCGTAGTTCAATAGGAAAACTGTTGGTCGCACGTTTTGATCACTAAGATTTGCATGTCTAGGAAAATAATTTCTCTTGACAGCATCAAGATACTCAAGCCATGAAACATATTGACTTATCTTCTCGCAGTTTAATTCAGCCCCAGGACAGTGGAAGGTCATGTCTACCAAGCGCCGGACATGTTTGCTTGAATAGAAATAAGCTGTCAATAGAAATTAGTTGTCAACTATTTTTCAAATAAACAATATCGAAGACATAATATGGTTGAGAAACACTCACATAATGGTAGAACTGGAGGCGTCTGCCACATCGACCCAAATATCGGTATTACCTTCAATATCATCTTCCGGATGAATATAAAAAATGATAACCATATCAGACTCGAATACATAAGCCTTGCATAATGCTTGCCAAGTTTTGCATTCAAAATATGTGTAGGTGAATGCATTGTATAATTTTGCATGGAAAGTATAACCATGCTCGGTCTTCAAATAAACTCTCTTTACCTCCATAGTTTTCATAGTACTGAAACCTATCTTATCCAATACAAAAATTCTTGCATGGCAGGGGATATGTTATAGTAGAACAGTAAAAAATTAAAACTATAAGTTGAAGCAAATGAAGCATATGCTTAATTAAGAAAAAAAACTTGTCTTTGTGACTTATTGCATTCACTTCGAAGGTCTCATCCAGCTTGATGCTGAAGCGCCTACCATCAACTAGGAAATTTCTGCCGCACGTGACGCGCTTGTATTCGCAGTATTCGCACATAACGAAATCATTCTCGTCGTCAGACTTTTCCTATGTTCATATATAGTTGAAACATTAATTGATATAAATACTTACTAGCAGTTCTATTAATTCAACTAGCTAGTTCTATTAATTCAACTAGCTCTATTAATTCAACTACTAAGCACTTATTAAAAATAAACTAGTTCTAAGCTTCTTACTAAAATCTCATATATAGTAAACTTTTAAATCTTTTAATTAATTATTAGATCATCAAATCTCATATATATATATATATATATATATATATATATATAAATGTATATATCTAGCTAATTCATCTAATTCATCTAACATCTGACATTAATATATCTACATTATTTTCTATTTAATTCATCTGTGACATTAATATCTAACATTTCTAACATGCATTAATCTAACCTGCATTTATAAAAACTAAAAATAAAAAAAAATAAAAAAGATTATATATAAGATGTACTACGGCGGCGATGGCCGGGGACGATTGACGGCGCGGCGACGGGGCAACGACGGGGACGGCCGGGCGCGGCGGCGCGGGAGGGCGGCGACAGGGTGAAGAGGCGACGGGGGGCGCGGCGGGGGCGGCGACGGGGACGGCCGGCTGCGGTAGGGGGGGGGGCAGCGACAAGGCGAAGGGGCGACGGCGACGGGCGCGACGACGACGAGAAGAAGCAGATGGATGAAAAGTAACTGAAATTTCGTAAGTGCTATATATATAGGAGAGAATTTTAGTACTGGTTCGAGACACAAACCGGTACTAAATGTCAAATTTGGCCAGGCCAAACGGCGGAAAGCGACAACGTTTAGTACCAAATCATGGCTAGAACCGGTACTATAGACTACCCTTTAGTACCGGTTTGAGCCATGAACCGGTACTAATGGCTTACGTCCGGTGCGGCAAGTTTAGTCTCACCTCGGTAGCCGAGAGGCTTTCAGAGTCATTTAGCTTAAAACAAATCTGTAAATGCATGAAAAATAACAAATTGTCTAGTTTGTACACGAGGTGCTTCCAGTTTTTGCGGTAACCCTTCTCTACTTTTTCGCACATGCTATATGGGTGAAATGATGATATCATGCCAAGTTCCAACCTTTTCAGAGTTCATTTGTAGTGTTTTTCAATTTTAGGGTCATTTAGCTGAAAACAAATCTTTAAATGCATGAAAATTAGCAAATGATGTCAGAAAGGTTTAAAAGTTTATGACGTGGCCTTGAATGGTGCATCCTAAACGCAAAAAATGTCTGGAGTTGTAATAAGTTTAAAACAATGAAGTGCTGGTGTAACAGATGATTTTTGTCCGAAACCCTGATACTTCGAACGATATTGTCCAGTTTGTACACGAGGTGCATCCAGTTTTTGCCGTAACCCTCTCTATTTTTTCGCACATGCTATGTGGGTGAAATGATGATACCATGCCAACTTCCAACCTTTCAGAGTTCATTTGTAGTGTTTTTCAATTTCAGGGCCATTTAGCTCAAAACAAATCTTTAAATGCATGAAATATAGCAAATGATGTCAGAAATGGTTGAAAGTTTATGACGTGGCTTTGAATGGTGCATACTACACGCAAAAAATGTCTGGAGTTGTAATAAGTTTTAAAAAATGAAGTGCCGGTGTAACAGATGAGTTTTCGTCCGAAACACTGATACTTCGAAAGAGATTGTCCAGCATGTACACGAGGTGCATCCAGTTTTTGTCGTAACCCTCTCTACTTTTTCACACATGCTATGTGAGTGAAATGATGATACCATGCCAAGTTCCAACCTTTTCAGAGTTCCTTTGTAGTGCTTTTCAATTTCAGGGTCATTTAGCTAAAAACAAATCTTTAAATGCATGAAAAATAGCAAATGATGTCAGAAAGGGTTGAAAGTTGATGACGTGGCTTTGAATGGTGCATACTGAACGCAAAAAAAAGTCTGGAGTAAGTTTAAAAATATGAAGTGCCGGTGTAACAGATGAGTTTTCGTCCGAAACCCTGATACTTCGCAAGAGATTGTCCAGTTTGTACACGAGGTGCATCCAATTTTTGCCGTGATGTCAGAAAGGGTTGAAAGTTTGATGCCGGTGTAAGTTTTCGTCCGTGTAAACATGTAAAAATATACATCAAAAATACATTGATCATCAATGATCTTTTTGTGTAGAATCTAAACTGTCAATAGGAATCTACCCCGGTTTAAGAACCGGCGAAGACTCCTATTGCAGCCACAGATAATACACATAAAGTTCACTGAAGGCCAAGTAGTTGTGATAGTTTGAGAAATAACATATTTAAGGTCGTCAAAACCTTCTTAGCCGAGCGAGGTGGGACTAAAAAACAGCTGCAACTAAATAACTTTAGCACCGGTTTGTGGCACGAACCGGTACTAAACATGCTGGGTGGGGCCCCAACCTGACAAAAGCCTGCCACAGCCTCATTAGTACCGGTTCGTGGCATGAGCCGGTACTAAAGTTTCTCCACGAATTGGTACTAATGATCGACGACCGCCTAGCCGTTTGAACCGGCACTCATGTGACCATTAGTGTCGATTCATCGGCAAACCGGTACTAACGTGCTGAACATTTTACCCTTTTTTTACTAGTGTTAGCCCCACTTTCGTTGTTACAAATCAATTGTTAGATGCGATTCAAACACTGTCACTGTGCTATGTTATTGTGGACGTTAAGACAGTGTCACAGTTTATACCTAGTATCTAAAAATGTTGCCATCTCATCAGCGGCGCCATTAGAAAATTATTTCATACCGCATCAGCAGTTTGTGCAGCCAACTTTGGTCCACACATCCGAGCATCCAAACAGTAAAATACTAAATCTTTATGGCACGAAGGAACTGGGCATCAGAACAACTAGGTGCTTGGAGTTCGGGTCCCTGATTTTTTTCCGCTGCATCGGCTCGCCAGTGCAGGGCACCGGTGCCAAATGTAGCAACAGTTGTCTTTACACCAAATTTGGCATACACAATGGATGTCCTTAGTGCTATTAGTTCTATGTTACTAAATTTGTGAATGTACACATCTGTTAGTATCAATTTGATTTCATCCAAACACTGTCGCTATGCTGTTGCAGTTATATTTAACTTCCTCGTAAAATATTCAATTTGTTATTTATAGTTCATGACTAAGAAATTGTAGCGTTGTTGTAGTTAATTATGGCTTCTGAAATTTCAGAATTTGGTTGTTGTCTCTGTAGCAATTAATTCATTTGCACATTGATCTTTTTGAGAAGATATGCCGTTATTAACCTGTTTCTTCAGTTTATGAAAATATGTCTATGCTTATTTTTTATGTTTCTACAAACCCATTTCTCTTTCAGTTGTTACTGATCTAGTTTTAGATATTATAGGATGAACGAAAGTGTTCTTACCTGGAGTGGGTTGATCAAGAGTGGCCATAGTCTTTAAAGATGTGTTTAGCAAAGCTCTGGAGCATGTATAAGGAAGAGAATATAGGTATGCTTAGAGAAAGTGTTGTCAATGATGAAGAAGTGAAGATGCGGGATAAAAAGCGGGGAATGGAGAATGAGCTCAGATTTTTTAAATCACACTTTGCTAAGATGGTGTTGGCGAAGGAGGAGTCACTTTTCCTGTTGGCCAGTGTGAAACAGGTTCTTACTGAACTGAAAGCAGAGGTGGATAAGACGAGTCTGCATGATTTCGCTTAGGAAAATGAATATATTGTTCAAATATTGTTCTCATGAAGGTGAACTAGCTATATGTTGTACTGTGTTGTTTTCAGGTTGCTATCATACTGTGATAAGATGTATTTATGTGCGTGATATGAAATTGGCAAACAACTGTTCGATTTGAAATGTGAATTTGCGTAATACTGAAATTATTAATTATAAACTAATAAACCTGCTAAATGGATCAAGAAACTTTGCAAATGATTCTAGCAGTAAAAGTGCTTGTCATGGACAGCCCGATGCCATACATTATAGGTTATAAATAGATTTGATTTGCAGATGTGGATAGCATTGCCCGTCTAGCTCAGTCGGTAGAGCGCAAGGCTCTTAATCTTGTGGTCTTGGGTTTGAGCGCCAAGGTGGGCGTCAATTTTTTTTTCATTTACGTTATTCATTTAATTGGACAAAATTACTTGAAGTTGCTTTAGAAAACTTTCCATATATCTTTTTCCTTTAAAGCTACAAGTTCAATGTTTCATATTGGTTTACTAAATGACCCCACTTTATCGTTGACTACGTGGAATAAGGCGGAAAAATGCAAACCAGGGATATGCGTCATAAAAGTCAAAGTTAAAACGCGGATATTTAAAGTTGTTTTGCATCTTGATGTCCCACTAGGACTCACTTAAAAAAATGCACAACAAAAAATCCTTCTGAATTGGATTAATCTCAGAATTTTGAAAAACCGGATGAGTCGAATATTGTGAGAACCTAAAATCATTGCAAGTCTGGACACATTTTGGTCGAAGACAAGAGGTTTGCAAGGTGAACTACCACTGCTTCCTTGTTGTACTATCGACAACGAAGATCTTAGGTACAAAAAATAAAAATTTGGGGGAAGCTCTAATCAAAACACATGTGATGCCATCGTGGACACCATCATTGCCAAGAGGTTTGTACTTTGTACCGTGAGAGACCACCACTACCAAGATAATCAGACGTTTTATGATATCAAAACACCTTAGATTTTCGTCCACAAAGAAAGATGTATGAGACAGCCCTGGGTTTTTCCCTCCTGGAATAGTAGATGCCATTACGGCCGAGACGTTGGTATGTGTTGGGTTTGATTTTTCGTGGCGTGTTGGCTCTGTTGGGCACTCTGGAGTTTGTTGCATCCATCATCCGTTTGTTTTTGTTTGCTTCCCCTCACCTGATTTCACTCACATTTTCCATTCTTTCCTTGCCTTCGTTTTACGGAGTTGCTGGAAGAATTTGGGAGCGAGGAGAGGCTAGAGGATGCATGAGAGGGCGAGTTCACAAGATTCATGCTAAGGTTGCAACATAATCCGAAAAGCATCGGAACCCAAACATAAAGCACTTATATTTTGCAACATAAGAAGGAACAAAACCCCAAATTTAGTTGACCAGACATAAGCAGGTTAAAAAAGGACCGGCAAAAAAAACAAAGTGTTGATGAAAATACAGCACAAGGGGTGCGCCTATTTCTTGTCCTCAATGATATTTGAGTTGTTCCATTTTGTTCTTGACCTCCCCACCTTCTCGATGTCATTTGTATTCCATTTGATCTTATTTGCTTAATTAAGAATAGTTGTCATTTCAATTATAATACATACCACTTTGTTGGTTGATAGCTTGATGTCATGCATACACATCACTCGTGGTGCGTGTATGTGTCTCTTGTTATGTTATTGCAAACGAAATGCATGTAACATTTTTATGCCTAGTATATCCCCACAACCAGATACATATATACGCTTCCACTATCCCGCATAGAGAATGAATCTCGGCCAGGCTAAAAGTACACATTAATTGAGAATATACGAGGAAGAGTAGGAGGGGGGATGCAGTACGGAATAGCTTCACACACGATATCTGATGGACGACTTGTGGACGATAGTAGGATCTTACGTCCCGTAATCATGCAGGGATTTAATCTAACGGTGATTACCTACCGTCGTGCATGCATCGGCTGCAATATCGTCGGCTGCGTAGCACTGCTCGATGCAGTATGGCTAGTCTTGGTCACCCAGACCAACTTTCTCCGGATATCTGCGTTGCCTTGCCTTGCTCATACACCAAACTGAAGGCCGAGACTACATAACACAACTGTATGTATTGTAAATTATTCCACGGTAGCTATATATAAGTTGACTAAATTGAATAAATTAAATGTCTAACATGAAAGATACCATCAGGTGGATGTTGACATCTGATGGTGTCTTCACTATAAAATCTTTTTTACAGACAACTTGTTATTGTGTACTTTTAGCCTGGCTGACATCTGACGATACAGTAGCTTCCAACAGAAATGTATGTGGAAAATACAAGTTGCTCCTAAAATTAGAGTGTTTTATGGCTGAAGGTTGGATAGGTAAACAAATGTTTTGCCCTTTGTGGCATGTTCGATTTTTTTTTCAAACGCTTAGTTGCTAAATTGGTTTGGAGTTTGTTCAAATGTGCTTTCGAGTTGAGAAATCTTCCTGACACTTAAACACTTGTTTTGGTGTTTGGATTAAAAGTTTTTCGAAGATAAATAAGAATCTGATATTGGTGGGGGTTTCTGCCATCTTCTGGACTATATGGAGATGCATGAATAATATTGTGTTTGAGACAAAACACAATTATGATCCTATTATTCACATCAATTTGATATGTCATTGTATATCTTATTGGGCCATTCTGTATATAAAGGAAATTGAAGGGTCCTGATGATGGGGGGTAATAGTCATACAACATGTGGGAAATGAGGTGCATAGAGCTCATGTCATACTAGACTCGTGCTTTGTAATTTTTCTGGAGGCTGACCATTGCTTGGTGATGTCCTTCCTCTAGATGCTGATGCCTGACTTGGTTCTATCTTCTGTATTTGTAGTTGTGGTTGGGCTCTAGGTTTGGTGCTGGTAGTTTCTGATGTTGATGAGTTTAGAACTATGGTGGTTTATGTAATGTTTATGTGTGCCTCTATTTGTGGCGTTGGAGGCTAGATATTCATCTGGTGAGCTGGTTTTCTTTCAGATGTTTTGCCGCTTGGTTTTTGGTGGAGCTGTTGTTGGGTGTTAGGGAATCTCCAAGGTGGACCCACAAACCTCCGCTTCCGTCTAGACCGTGTTGTCCAGACCGCCGGAGCCATCCACGCGGGCCTGTATCGGTCCGCGGGGCGGTCCGGACGAGTTTTTTCCTACAAAATGAAGACAAATGGGGGGAGCTTTGCGGGAGTCTAGACATCAGACACGTATGACTCCGACACCCTAGGCCCACCCAAAACCCTTCCCGGACCCTCTGCCTCCATCCTCCCCATTTTCTCTTCTTTCTTCTTTCTCTCTTGCCTTCGCCGCCGCTCCACCACCCCGTCCGCCACACCACACCTTGCTCATGGTCCTCACATATGATGAGCATGGTGGGTTCTTCGACCATGTTCCCAGGCTGGTCGACGGCGTGCCTAGTCCCGACGACATTGTTGGCCCACCGCCGTACAACTTCACGTTCAACAGGTTAGGGGTGCTTGTCCCGGCCATCTTGATCTCTCCATGGATTGAGAAGGGAACAGGTCAGTCATCACTTCTTTGTTAATACTATATGAAAACGGATGCCAGATTTGTTCAATGTACATTCGTTGCTGATATTTGTTTGGGTTTCAGTTATGCATGGGCCGAATGGAAGTCCGTCCCCGATGTCGCAATTCGAGCATTCTTCAGTCCCTGCAACCGTGAAGAAACTGTTCAATCTGCTTCGGGATTTCCTGACCAAAAGAGACGCGTGGGCTGGGACCTTCAAAGGCGTCGTGCAAACCAGAACTGAACCGAGGACAGATTGTCCAGGTAATTTGTCAAGTTCAGCATAGGACCTGGCTTGTTTTGTATTCTGTCTGTGAGTTGTCTGCTTATCCATTAAAGTTGTGAAATGTGCAGAGCAACTCCCGACACCGACGAGGATCCGTCAGACGGAGGCGAACGAGGAGGCGAAGCTGACCTCGTTCCAGCAGGAGATCGTGCAGCTGGCGGCGGTGCTGTACGGAGACCACCAGCTGAGCAGCCTGCAGCAGAGGATCAGGGAGAGGATGAACGTGAGGGAAGGGACCTCCTACATGAGGAGCGCCGTGCGGCGCTTCTTCGAGGCCGGCATGTTGGCCAAGAGAATGGGCGTCGCCGACGACGAGCAGATCGTCAAAATGATGCCCTCCCTCACCACCAGGACATCCAGTGCGGACCAAGATAATCTTCCGTAGAGAGCACTCATACACACATGCATAGGAAATTGATTGGTGTTGGGGAATTTTTGGAAAATGTTTAGAAACAGCCGGATGAATTCTTGGCCTCGTCAGCCGCGTCCGTCACCGTGCGATCGCACGCAACCGTGGGGCGCAGAGTGCTCTCTGTCCCCCACGTAAAGTAACTTCACCTATCGTGACGTCTGAAGCTGACTGGCACCATGATTGTTTAACAATTTCCTCATACTTCTTTCTCACACGTAGAGCTTGGCCACGTACCTACACATGTACGTGACTAGTAAGCATCGAAACTTCTTGACGTTGATTATGGGTGTTTGTTGAATTTGGTACTAGCATGCTCATGGATTCATGATTGTTTGGATATAGCAATGCTTAGAGTAGTGTTCTTGACGTCTACGTCGTCCCCGTAACAGCCGTCGAAGCATATCCGTCATCATAGCTTCATCACAACAGTCGGGTTGTCGTCGCAGCATCGTCAAAACAACCATGTCATCATCGCGGCACTGCCACAGGTGGGAAGCACGCCGTCGTAGCAGTCGGGCCTTCGTTGGAGCGTCGTCGCGATCATCGAAGCAGGCCGTCGTAGCAGTCGGGCCTTCGTCCGAGCAACGCCGCGATCATCGAAGCACACCCTCGTAGCATGGTCATGATCGATCGAAGCACGCCGTCGACGCGGTTCATCGCAACATCACTGCGGCTGTCACAACATCATCAAAGGATCCAGGTTGTTGACGCAGCGTCGTCGCAACCGTTGAAGCACCCGCCGCGGCCGTCTCAACATAATTGAACCAAACAGGTTACCGTTGTGGCACCGCCGCGGCCGTCGAAGCATAAACACCATCATAGCGTCACCGGAGCAACCAGGTTGTTGTTGTAGAATCGCCGAAACAGCCGTGCCATCATCGCGGAACTGCCACGGCAGGAAAGCTCGTCGTCGCCGCAGTCGGGCCTTCCTCGGAGCATCGCCGCAATCATCGAAGCACGCCGCTGCATCATCGACGCGCCGTCGCGTTTCGTTGCAAATCATCGTGGCAGCCAAAGCACGACATCACATCGTAGGAGCCGGGTTGCCATTGTAGCATAGTCACAGTTCTCGAAGCACCCTCACGGCCGTCGCAACATCATTTGAAGTTGACAGGTTGCCGTCGTGGCTCCGCCGCAGCTGCCAAAGCACGTCGTCGCGCCATCGCCACCGCTGCCGAAGCATGTCATCACAAACATCATTGAAACGGCCGTGATTTCATCGAAGGTGCCGGGCTGCCATCGCAGAGACCGTTGTCCAATGTCGCAGCACTGCTCGCGCCCTCACACTACACTCGCAACAGCCGGACCACCCCTCGCGATATCGTCGTCTCGGCTTGCAGCGCGTTTGGTCTCGTATGCAGCAGCCACCCCCGCCGCTGGTCTTTTGAAGCAGCTCATGTCGCTGCGTGAGCATGGACGTTTTTCTTTTTTTAGGGCAATGGCTGACTTGCTACTTAACTGATACTACTATACTACAGGAGCATAGATGACTCTGGGTCACGTATGCGTTGATGCGCTATACCAACTAGGCTACGTGGAGTCGCTACTTAGAGTATTACTAGTAGAGCCCTCATTGTCTCAAAAAAAAAAAAAAACTAGTAGAGCCCTCAAACCCTCAAACCCCTGAAAATAACCGCTTTTTTTTACAGCTTTCGCCGAAAAAACGCCGTAGACTAGAACCTCTAAACCCTCAAACCCGTAAAAAAATTTAGAGGTCCAACCCTCAAACCAATTTGCAATCTGTAGAAGTAGGGGTTGAGGGGAAAATCTCCCCCCAACCCGCACTCC
>NC_041385.1:819549520-819559926 GCF_002162155.2 Triticum dicoccoides
CCGCCTCCCAGCCTCCCGCCCCGGCCCCGTCTACGCCCCGGCGCCTGCCCCCGCCACGGCCCCGGCGCCCGCCCCCAAGAAGAGCCGGCCGAAGGCGGCCGGCCGTGGGCCTCGAGGGGCCGCCAAGGTCGTCGGCTCGTCCCCGGCCGTGAAGAAGCTGCGGAAGAAGCCCGCCGCCGCGGCCGCGGCCCCGCCCGCCACCATCGCCGAGCCTCCTCCCGCCGCGCACGAGGTGCTCGAGGAAATGGCAACCCCATCCTCGTTCATGGACCTCCTCCAAAACGCGGAGGTGGACCTCGGAGCTCTGCCTCTAGACCCCTTTAGGGTTGGCGACGACTTGGAGGAAAAGGAGGAAGATGAGGAGGATGAAGGGGATGACGAGGAGGAGGTGGCCGAGATAGGGGTGGAGGCATTCACCGCCGCTTCCCGCCCACACGCTCGGTCGACAAACTATACCGAGCTGGAAGATGTCCTCTTGGTTCGTGCTTGGGCAGCTATGGGAATGGATCCTACCACTGGCACCGATCAAACCGGTAAACTCTATTGGCAAAGGATCGAGGACGTCTATTGTATGAACAAGCCGAAGACTAGTGGGTTCATCCATCGCACTTACCGGTCGCTTCAAGGCCGGTGGGAGTTGATCAAGCCCGCTTGTTCTCGTTGGAGTGCGGCCATGGGCCAAGTGATGGATGCACCACCTAGTGGAACCGTGGAGAGTGACTATGTGAGTACATATTTCTTCACTATTTTGATTATGTGTCTGCACTATGCTATTGGTGGGTTCTTATGTGATTTATGTGTGGTTGATAGGAGACAATTGCCGGCTTGAGGTACAAGGAGATGGCCGCTTCCAAGGGCAAGCCATTCCCATTTAAGCATGTTTGGCCAATTCTTCAAACCTTTGACAAGTGGAAGTTGAGGGATCAAGGGACCGCACCCAAGAAGTCGGCAATGCTAAGGATGGACGATAGTGAAGATGAGGAGGAGAGGAACGTGGGCAAGCCCGAGGGAAACAAGAAGGGCAAGCTAAGGGTGAAGATGGAAGAAGAGGCGTCAAGCCTAAGGGAGAAGATGGAGCACATGATGAAGGCAAGAGAGGAATTGACAACGAAGACATTGGAGATGAAGCTTCTAATCACCGAGAAGAAGAAAGAGGTCAAGCTTGCACAAGTTGAAGCAAAACGTGAAGAAGCAAAGCGCAAGGCCGAGTTGGAGGAGAGGATGATCAAGCTCAAAGAGGCAAAGGTATAGAAAGAACTCATGGTGGAAGAGAAAGAGCACATGATGATGTCCAAGAAGGACATGGATCAAGAGCAATTGCAATGGTGGAAGGACTACAAGGAGGACATCGCGGAGAGGAAGAGGATGTTCCGTGTTGCGTCCTCTACTTTTCGAGGTGACACTCCGATGAGTAGTTGTGGTGATGGCGGTGTGTACGACTCCACCGGTGCCGATGGAGATGCTTGATGGAGCCCGCTTGTGGTCTAGGAGATGGCGCCGAGGTGCAACTTTTGGTGATTGTGCCGATGAGAGGAGGAAGATGATGATTTTGTGATGTAAACTATTAAACCATGCATCAATGATTGTCATTTGGTAGTTTGTTTGGAAGTTGATTGTGTTCTTGTTGTCATAAATTGTGAGTTCTCAAATGATAGATTTAAAGGTTAGGGTTGAGGCAAAGACTAGAACCCTCAAATCCAACCCTTAAAGCAGTTTACGGGTTGGGTTTGAGGGTTCTAGTATTTGCCCCTGTTTTTGAACCCTTAAAAGTGTCAAAAAGTGGCACTTCTCAACCCTTAAAAGTGCTTTAAGGATTTGAGGGTTTGAAGGTTCTACTAGTAATGCTCTTAGGGCATTAGTTAAAACGGGCCGGACTCGCGTGGATCGGACGGTTCACAAGATGGACAGGTCGAACCAATCGAGTGGCTGGCCACCCGGCTGATCCCATGCACGGATCAGCCGGATGACGCCGCATCCGCCATTTTTTTACTAGTACTACACATAGAAGATCAGCCAGCGTATGTAGCGTAGCCAGTACCATACGGTGTGCTCGTGCTATATGGGATGGAACTGCTGTAGGATGGATGGATTCGGCAATACATGGGCGGTAAAAAAACCAAACATTCGTTCTATGTGGTATACAAGCAATGCATCATTGCCCCTGTCACAGGCCGAATATGTTGAGTGAACCGCCGCGTCACGAAGCAAGTCCTGACCATCAAGCAGGGGAAATAGTTCATCCTGACCATCACCGTGGAGTCACTGGCTGGTTGTGACTACAAACCTAATTAGCAATGCTAATTAACATGTTGATCTAAAGCCATGACAAGTCAAGAGGCTAGGACCCCATTCCCCGCTCGGTTGGCACCTGGTACACTACACAGAGCTCTCCGGTGCGTTGGCCACCTGGGTTTTAAAATATATATATACAGTGTATGTAGAATTGATTTGCAACTTTGCCCAATATTGCCTGTCTAGCTCAGTTGGTAGAGCGCGAGGCTCTTAACCTTGTGGTCTTGGGTTTGAGCCCCAAGGTGGGTGTCCAATTTTTTTTCATTTACCTTACTCATTTAATTGGACTGAATTACTTGAAGTTGCTTTAGAAAACTTTCTACCCTTTTCCTTCAAATTTACAAGTTCAATGTTTCATATTGGTTTACTAAATGACCCCACTTTATCGTTCACTACGTGGAATAAGGCCGAAAAAACGCAAACTAGGGATATGCATCATAAAAGTCAAAGGTAAAACCAGGATATTTAAAGTTGTTTTCCATCTTGATGTTCCAGTGGGACTCACTTAAGAAAAATGCACAACAAAAAATCCTTCTGAATTGGACTAATCTCAGAATTTTGAAAAACCGGATGAGTCGAATATTGTGAGAACCTAAAATCATTGCACGTCTGGACACATTTTGGTCGAAGACAAGAGGTTTGCAAGGTGAACTACCACTGCTTCCTTGTTGTACTATCGACAACGAAGATCTTAGGTACAAAAGATATAAATTGGGCGAAGCTCTAATCAGAACACATGTGATGCCACTGTGGACACCATCATTGCCAAGAGGTTTGCAAGGTGAGCCTTCATTGATGTACCGTGAGAGACCACCACTACTAAGATAATCAGATGTTTTATGATAACAAAACACCACAGATTTTCTTTCACAAAGAAAGATGTATGAGATAGCCCTGCGTTTTTCCCTCCTGCAACAGTAGATGCCATTACAGCTGAGACGTTGATATGTGTTGGGTTTGATTTTTCGTGGCGTGTTGGCTCTGTTTGGCACTCTGTAGTTTGTTGTTTCCATCATCCGTTGGTTTTTGTTTGCTTCCCCTCACTCGATTTCACTCACATTTTCCCTTCTTTCCATAACTTTGTTTTTTGGAGTTACTGGAAGCATTTGGGAGCGAGGGAGGCGAGAGGATGCATGAGAGGGCGAGTTCACGAGATTCTCGCTAAAGTTGCAACATAATCCCAAAAGCATCGGAGCCCAAACATAAAGCACTTATTACAACACAACAAGGAACAAAACCCCAAATTTAGCGGACCAGACATAAGCAGGTTAAAAAAGGGACCGGCAAAAAAAAACAATGTTGATGAAAATACGACACAAGGGGTGCGCCTATTTCTTGTCCTCAATGATATTTGAGTTGTTCCATTCTGTTCTTGACCTCCCCACCTTCTCGATGTCATTTGTATTCCATTTGATCCTATTTGCTTAAGAATAGTTGTGGTTTCAATCATAATTCATACCATTTTGTTGGTTGATGTTGTGAATCAGGGGAATATTGAATAAATCTAGATTGGAAGATTGTCGAAGGAAGAACTGGAAGGGGGAAAACTGGAGCGCCTTATCCTCCAGCCTCCTCTCTCTCTGTATTCTATATGGATATGTCCTTTTACATCTTAGCCCTACAATTATTACATATTCACACATTTACACAACTCAACACTCCCCCTCAAGATGAGGTAAATGCATCATATAATCCCATCTTGCTACAATGGATAGAAAACATTCTATCTGGTAAGCCCTTAGTCAAGATGTCTGCAAGCTGGTTTGAGGAGCTCGCATATGTCATACAAATAATTCCTTGATCCAACTTCTCTTTAATAAAATGCCGATCAATTTCAACATGCTTTGTTCGATCATGTTGTACAGGATTTTGTGCAATATTAAGGGCTGCCTTATTATCACAATATAGCATCAATGGTTTAGTCTGATATAAACCCAGCTCCATCAAAAGGGTTCGCACCCATAACACTTCACACACTCCATGTGCCATGGATCTAAATTCTGCCTCAGCCGTGGACCGCGCTACAACACTTTGCTTTTTGCTGCGCCATGTGACAAGATTACCTCCAACAAATGTACAGTAGCCTGATGTTGACCTTCTATCATCCAAAGAGCCTGCCCAATCTGCATCTATATAACATTCCACCTGTAGATTTCCATGTGATGTATATAGTAGACCTCGACCTGGACATCCCTTAAGATAGCGAATAATTCGGATCACAGCATCCATGTGGCGAGTCCGTGGATCATGCATAAACTGGCTAACAACACTTACAGCAAAAGCAATATCAGGACGAGTGTGTGAAAGATAAATCAATCGTCCAACAAGCCTTTGATAGCGTTCTCGATCCACGGGAGATCCGGCTTCACTAACTAGGCGATGGTTTTGCTCAATGGGAGTGGGAGCTGGACGACATTTGGATAGCCCAGTTTCTAGTAATAAATCTAAAACATACTTTCTTTGACAGAGATAAATACCTTTTTTGCTCCGAGAGACCTCAATTCCAAGGAAAAATATCGTAATTGTCCAAGATCTTTCACCTCAAACTCCTTCGCTAGCCGCATCTTCAAGTGTTCTATTTCCTTAATATCACCTCCTGTAATGATGATATCATCGACATAGACTATCAGTATAGCTAACTTGCTCATATTACGCTTATAGAACAAGGTATGATCAGCATTACTCTGATGATAGCCCATTTTAAGTAAGGATCTCCTAAAACGATCAAACCAAGCTCGAGGCGATTGCTTTAATCCATATAAGGATCGATGCAGCCGCAACACTTTATCCTTAGTCTGAGCAGTGTCAAAACCCGGTGGTATACACATATAAATTTCTTCTTGAAGGTCCCCATGGAGAAAGGCATTTTTTACATCTAGTTGATGAAGATCCCAACCAAGATTAGATGCACATGATATTAAAGTTCGTACTGAACTCATCTTAGCAACAGGTGCAAAGGTTTCTTCGTAATCAATCCCATATGTTTGTGTGTATCCCTTTGCCACCAGACGTGCCTTATATCGCTCCACCTTGCCATCAGGGTTCTGCTTGATCGTATACACCCACTTGCAACCCACAGGCTCCTTGCCATGTGGTAGTTTTACGAGTTCCCATGTGTTATTTTTCTCCAAAGCCTTCATTTCCTCCAGCATTGCTTCCTTCCACTTAGGATGTTTAATGGCATCTCACCAATCTGTGGGTATAGAGGTAGAGTCCAAAGAAGCAATGAAAGTCTTAAATGAGGGGCTGCAATTTTCATAAGAGATAAACTTAGCAATAGCGTGCTTATAACCCACACAATCCTTAAGACGTGCTGGTACGTCTCGATGTCTCACAGGTTTCCGTAAGGCGATAGGGCAATCATCAAGTGGAGATCTAGGAGCTGCAATAGGAATTTCAGTACCTTCCTCAGTCGTGTCATCAGTACAACCATCAACTAATGGAGAATCATTAGGATCCATAGCATGTCCGCTACCTTCCTCTGTTTCTTCACGAGGCACTGAATCAAGAGGCAATGACCTGTAACTTGTAGACAGAGGGTTGTCATGTTGTATAACTTGTTGAGGAGTAGGAGTGTCACATACCTCATGAACGGTTGAGCTGCTCCTACTCTCATTAGTACTCGCATTTTCCTCCCCCTCTGTTCCTTGATCTGGTTGAGATATATCTAGCAAAGGAATCAAAACTGAACCAATACGAACATCTCCCTTATCGTAATTCTCCCCCTCACGACCGATACTATCAATAGTATTGATGGCTGACGTGTAATAAGGTTCTTTCTCCCGAAAAGTGACATCCATACTCACAAAAAAACCGTTTCTCAGTAGGGCACCAACAACGATAGCCTTTTTGAGTAGAAGAATACCCAACAAATATGCATCTGATAGCACGGGGATCAAGCTTTCCCACCGAGTTCATGTGATCATGAACAAAACAAACACAACCAAACACCTTTGGTGGTACAATAAACGAATTAGTACCACTCAAGCATTCAATTGGTGTTTTATAATTCAAAACCCGTGATGGCATGCGGTTTATTAAGTATGTTGCTGTTTTAATGGCCTCGCCCCAAAGAAATTTTGGTACATTCATTGTAAACATGAGGGACCGAGCCACCTCCAATAAATGTCTATTTTTTCGTTCAGCGACTCTATTTTGAGCAGCAGTGTTCACACATGTAATCTGGTGTATGATGCCATTTGAAGCTAGAAAATAGTCAAACTCCCGATTAACATACTCGGTTCCATTGTCAGAGCGAAATATTTTCACTCTTGCA
Organism: Triticum dicoccoides; assembly: GCF_002162155.2. Taxonomy (NCBI): domain Eukaryota; kingdom Viridiplantae; phylum Streptophyta; class Magnoliopsida; order Poales; family Poaceae; genus Triticum; species Triticum dicoccoides. The sequence continues at coordinate 819,556,089 of NC_041385.1, forward strand.
TTATATTGATTGCAAATCAAGGCATAAAAGTCTTTAAATGCAGATAACACATCACACTTTTGTTTGAGCAAATAAAGCCAAGTATGTCGACTAAAGCCATCGATAAAAGTCACAAACCAACGCTCTCCTAATAGAGAGGTTACAGCTGAGGGACCCCAAACATCTGAGTGCACAATTTCAAAAGGGGTTTGACTTCTCTCACTACTACTAGGATAAGTAGCCCGCGTATGCTTAGCTAGTTCACATACATCACATACAAGCTTATCCTTGCAGCAGGAAGCAAAAAATGATGGAAACATACGACTTAGGACTTGGAAAGATAAATGCCCAAGTCTACAATGGAGCAACAACAACTCATCTGTGGATGAGGTACATGCTGTAGCAAATGCAAGTGGAGCTGCAACATTGTCAAGATAGTACAGGCCATCACGCTCAGTTCCAGTCCCAAGTATTTTTCCTGACTTCAGGTCCTGAAATACACAGAATTGGGGCTCAAACAAAGCTCTGCAATTAAGTGACTTTGTGATTGAACTGACAGACAGAAGGTTCACAGGGAAATCGGGAACATGTAAGACAAGACTTAAAGGTAAGGACGGTGTACAACTAATGGTTCCACATCCCATTATGGAAGACGAAGACCCATCAGCTATACGGACCTTATCCTTTCCTGAACGAGCTATGTATGATGAAAAATATTTTTGTGAACCCGTCATATGATTTGTGGCACCCGAATCATTTATCTAGGGCACAAGTAAATGGTTCTCACCTTCTGCACTCCGAGAGCTGGCAGCCTCACTAGATCCTTCAGCAGTAACAGCCATCAATTTTGCCTTGAACTCTTCTAGAGCCCGAGCAACAATTGCAGGTAACTCTCCTGTGGATGATGCAAGATGAACTCGGTCTTGTTTCTTCTCGAAGTTGTTACCGCTGCCATTGAACCTGTTTATTTTCCTTTGCTGCCATCCTAGAGGATAACCAACCAACTCGAAACAATCCTTTTTCATATGGCCTGGTCTCTTACAATGATCACAGACAACTTTGTTTCTCCGTTTGTGGTCAAACTTGGTAGTATTTGCTTGACCACTTCTAAAGCTAACAGAGGTTTGTGTGTGAGTAAGTGCAGCACGATATATCACCATGCATCTGTGGCATTGCTTCCTGATTAGCCAAACGAGTTTCTTCTTCAAGAATACTGGCAATAGTTTCATCCAAGGTAGGCCAGTCAGGAGATGCTTGTATCATCTGAGAGCGAAGTTTGAACTCAGGATTCAAACCTTCCAGGAAAACCTGCACCAACAATGGTTCGAACCATTCTCTGAGGAGAGACAAATCTCTAGGATCATGTGGCTTGGATGGTCTAAAAAACTCTAGATCCCTGTAAAGTTTCTTGAGTTCCCCTGCGTACTCTGTAACTGATCTCTGGTCTTGCCTCAAGTGCAACATCTCATGTAGTATTCTGCTAACCTGCATTTTGTTTGATTTACCAGAAAACTGTTTTTCAATACTTGTCCAGACTTTAGCGGCAGTTTGAAAACTTTCAACTTGTTCCCGAACAGTTTTTTCCATTGAGCCCAACAGCCAAACCATTACTCGCTTCTGATTTTGTTCCCATTGTTCCTTCATTACATCTTCTGCCTTTTTCTCATCTCCATTTAGGTACTTATGCAGACCATGCGCTTCCAGAATTAATGACGCATTGCGAGCCCAACTAAAATAGTTACCCGGACCAGTCAATTTTACTGGATTTGGCTCGAGGATAGACTTCAGAATTTCAGTCGAGCTACTAGACTTCACCTGTGCTTGTTCCATCAGCTGAGCAAGCATTCGCTGCATACTTTCACATAATTTCTCAACACTTGAGTCCACATCCTTGTCCTTGTCTTTGTCTCCCATGGTCACTAGCTAGCAAGAGAACTCTACAAGAATAGACCACAACACAACACTCGCAGGGCACAAGTTCTTATGAGCTGAACTCACCACAAACAAATCAGCCCAGCAAACGAAGTTGCCCCAACCACAGAAAGAACGGGATCACAAAGGACTCGAACTAACCAGAATCTTGACAACTTACGGTGAGAACAGCACCGCACCGTATTCGTCGTTCGTCTCCGCCGAACCTCGATCCTGCTCAACCACCACCAATGCCGCACTGTGGACTTTCTCCAAATGCGGCCCTGCTTGGCTCCGCCAAATCGCAAAGGATCTGAGCGAAGACAAGGTCCAGCCGCCACAGCGAATCGACGGCGGCAACACCTCGACGATGTGGCGTCGCGGCACAACAGGGACAGCCAAATCCGCTCAAAATCGTGGTAGAGACGCAATAGGATCGTCTTGCTCCGATGCCATGTTGTGAATCAGGGGAATATTGAATAAATCTAGATTGGAAGATTGTCGAAGGAAGAACTGGAAGGGGAAAAACAGGAGCGCCGTATCCTCCAGCCTCCTCTCTCTCTGTATTCTATATGGATATGTCCTTTTACATCTTAGCCCTCCAACTATTATATATTCACACATTTACACAACTCAACAGTTGATAGCTTGATGTCATGCATACACATCACTTGTGGTGCGTGTATGTGTCTCTTGTTATGTTATTGCAAACGAAATGCATGTAACATTGTTATGCCTATTATATCCCCACAACCAGATACATCTATACACTTCCACTATCCCGCATACAAAATGAATCTCGGCCAGGCTAAAAGTACACAATAGTTTAGAATCTATGAGGAAGAGTAGGAGAGATGTGGTATGGCTGGTCTTGGTCACCCAGACCAACTTTCTCCAGATATCTGCCTTGCCTAACCTTGCTCACCGAACTGAAGGTCAAGACTACATAACAAAACCGTATGTATTGTAAATTATTCCACGGTGGCTATATATAAGTTGACTAAATTGATTAAATTAAAATGTCTAACAGGAAAGATACCATCAGGTGGACGTTCACTAGTAGAAAAATGGCCTATTGTCCCGGTTCATAAGGGCCTTTAGTCCCGGTTTTGGAATCGGGACTAAAGGGTCGTTACTAAAGCCTCGCCCTTTAGTACCGGTTCTTACACAAACCGGGACTAGAGGCCGTCCACGTGGCCGCTGCCTGGAGGTCCACCTTTAGTCCCGGTTCGTGGCACCAACCGGGACTAAAGGAAATTTTATGATTTTTTTTTGAACTTTTTTATTTTCAAATTTCTAAATTATTTTAACCTCTAATCTCCAATCACCCCTCATCACTACTCAATTTAACCTCTAACCTCTAATCACCCCTCATCACTGCTCAATTTAACCTCTAATCTCTAATCACCCCTCATCATTCTAAATCATCTAACTTCCCGAACGGTCACCCATCCTCTCACTACCCCAACCTGAGCACGCTTAACTTCCGGGTTCTATTCTCCCTCGTTTCCAAGTCTGCACTTGTTGTTTTCCTGACAATAGTAAGATGTCAATCCTATTAACCCTCAGGAATTTAGCTTGAGCATGAAGTCACACATTTCATTGTTTGAGTTTGAAACTATCATTCTAAAAAACAATAATTATTTAGTAACACTAATATTTCTTGAATAAGTAGTTTGACCACAGTTTGACCATAGTTTGACCATAGTTTGACCAGATTTGACCAAAATTCAAAAAAACGAAATAATTATTTAGAAACACTAATATTTCTTGAATAAGTAGTTTGACCATTGTTTGACCATAGTTTGACCATAGTTTGACCAGATTTGATCAAAATTCAAAAAAAAACTGTAATAATTATTTAGTAACACTAATATTATTGAATTATTATTTAGTAACACTAATACTTGTTGAATAAGTAGTTTGACCATAGTTTGACCAGATTTAA
>NC_041385.1:819560300-819564039 GCF_002162155.2 Triticum dicoccoides
GGTGTTGAAAATGGGACCTTTAGTACCGGTTCGTGCCACGAACCGGTACTAATGCCTCAAACCCCATTATTACCTGTTGGTGGCTTGAACCGGGACTAAAGGTCTAACCTTTAGTACCGGTTGATGCCACGAACCGGTACTAATGGGCATGGCACCCTTTAGTCCTGCTTCGTGGCACCAACCGGGACTAAAGGTCCCCATTTGAAACGGGACCAATGCTTGTACGGTGCCCTAGCCGCTCGAACCGGGACTAATGCTCACATTAGTCCCGGTTCGTAATGCAACCGGGATTAATGCTCTTTTCTGCCCGAACGTAAACCCTGTTTCTACTAGTGGTTGACATCTGATGGTGTCTTCACTATAAAATCTTTTCTATAGACAACTTGTTATTGTGTACTTTTAGCCTGGCTGACATCTGATGATACAGTAGCTTCCAACAGAAATGTATGTGGAAAATAAAAGTTGCTCCAAAAATTAGATTGTTTTATGGCTGATGGTTAAGAAAAGCATATTAACCAAATACAATTTGCTGAGGAGAGGTTGGATAGGTAAACAAATATTTTGCTCTTGGTGGTATGTTCATTTTCTTTCAAATGCTTAGTAGCTAAATTGGTTTGGATTTTGTTCAAATGTCCTTTAGATTTGAGAAATCTTCCTGACACTTAAACACTTGTTTTGGTGTTTGGATTAAAAAGTTTTTCAAAGATAAACACGAATCTGGTATTTGTGGGGGTTTCTGCCATCTTCTGGACTATATGGAGATGCGTGAATAATATTGTGTTTGAGACAAAACCCAATTTTAATCCTATTATTCACATCAATTTGATATGTCATTGTATATCTTATTGCGCCATTCTGTAGATAAAGGAAACCGAAGGGTCCTAATGTTGGGGGTAATAGTGATACAACATGTGGGAAATGAAGTGCATAGAGCTTCACAAAGGTGGAAACCAGGAGTTCTCAGGAATTAGTAACTGATACTAGACTCGTGCTTCAGAATTTTTCTAGAGGCTGACCTTTGCTTGGTGATGTCCTTCCTCTGAATGCTAATGCCTAACTTGGTTCTATCTTCTGGATTTGTAGTTGTGGTTGGGCTCTAGGTTTGCTGCTGGTAGTTTCTGATGTTGATGAGTTTAGAACTATGGTAGTTTCTACCGCAGATCCGAAGGCAAGATCTTTGTTGCCAAAAATGGAACCGTTCTAGAGAAGGAGTTTCTCTCGAAAGAAGTGAGTGGAAGGAAAGTAGAACTTGATGAGGTAACTATACCTTCTCTCAATTAGGAAAGTAACTCATCCGAGAAATTCGTTCCCGTGATGCCTACACCAACTGGAGAGGAAGCTAGTGATAATGATCATGAAACTTCAGATCAAGTTGCTACAGAACCTCACAGGTCAACCAGAGCACGATCTGCACCAGAGTGGTACGGTAATCATGTTCTGGAAGTTATGTTACTTGACCATGACGAACCTATGAACTATGTAGAAGCTATGATGAGCCCAGATTCCAATAAATGGCTTGAGGCCATGAAATCTGAGATAGGATGGATGTATGAGAACAAAGTGTGGACTTTGGTGGATTTTCCCGATGATCGGCGATCCATAAAGAATAAATGGTTCTTCAAGAAGAAGATTGACGCTGATGGTAGTTATTGTCTATAAAGCTCGACTTGTCACAAAAGGTTTTCGACAAGTTCAAGGAGTTGACTACGATGAGACTTTCTCACGCGTAGCGATGCTTAAGTCTGTCTGAATCATGTTAGCAATTGCCGCATTTTATGATTATGAAGTCTGGCAAATGGACGTCAAAACTGCATTCCTTGATGGATTTCTTAGAAAAGGGTTGTATATGATGCAACTAGAAGATTTTGTCGATCCTAAAGGTGCTAACAAAGTGTGCAAACTCTAGCGATCCATCTATGGATTGGTGCAAGCATCTCGGAGTTGGAATATGCGCTTTGATGAGGTGATCAAAGCTTATGGTTTTATAAAGACTTTCGGAGAAGCCTGTATTTATAAGAAAGTGAGTGGGAGCTCTATAGCATTTCTAATATTATATGTGGATGACATATGTTGATTGGAAATGATGTAGAATTTCTGGATAGCATAAAAGGATACTTGAATAAGTATTTTTCAATTAAAGATCTTGGTAATGCTACTTACATATCGGGCATCAAGTTCTATAGAGATAGATCAAGACGCTTAATAGGACTTTCACAAAGCACACACCTTGACAAGATTTTGAAGGAGTTCAAAATGGACCAGTCAAAGAAGGAGTTCTAGCCTGTATTGTAAAGTGTGAAGTTGAGTAAGACTCAAAGCCCGACCACGACATAATATAAAGAGAGAATGAAAGTCATTCCCTATGCATCAGCCATAGGTTCTATAAAGTATGCCATGTTGTGTACTAAACATGTTGTGTACCTTGCCATGAGTTTAGCAAGGGGGTGCAATACTGATCCAGGAATAGATCACCAGAAGAAAGTAACCAGCACGTTCAACGCTGATGTTGGAACAGACACAACAAGAAGTAATTGATAAAGGTAAACCTAAGGTTCATATAGTGACTGCGTCACAAAACAATGGCATACAGATGCTTACAAGAACACTAGGAATCAAGTAATCATGTCACTATTTGATAAAAGGTAGCTAAATTAGCACTTCAGACCTAAATATACTAAAACAATGGCACTAGTTATTATACCAGAATTGAAAAAAGGGGATAGAAGTTAAGAGATAACATGCTAAATCCTATAATACACATCAAGACTACACAATAAACAACCATTTTGTCATATTGGATAGCCATTAAATTTCATCTTGGCACTTCATTGAATCCTTGATTGCTGCAGTAGAATGACACGGTGCAGGGGGTAAGTTTGATGCTTGATGGGTTTGTGCTCAAATATCTCATCATTTTTGCTAGTCCATAGTGCCCACCACATAGCAAAAATGCCAGACCACAAATGCATCATATTTCAGCTAAGGAACTACGTCTTTGAACATAATCAGGTGTCCAGTTCCAAGACTAACAAAAAAACAAACAAATGCGCATCAACATGACACTGGAAAAGACGATTCATGGAGGACCTGCCAGGACAAGATATGAAATTTTAAACTCATACGGTGAAACAAACAACCTCATACACATGAATAAACAAACATGATTATAATCAAGATTCATAGCTAAAAATGGGCAGGTAACACCAGAGTTTATTGTTGGGGAACGTAGCAGAAATTCAAAATTTTCCTACGAGTCACCAAGATCTATCTATGGAGAGACTAGCAACGAGGGGAAGGAGAGTGCATCTACATACCCTTGTAGATCGCTAAAAGCGGAAGCGTTCAAGAGAACGGGGTTGAAGGAGTCGTACTCGTCGTGATCCAAATCACCGGAGATCCTAGTGCCGAACGGACGGCACCTCCGCGTTCAACACACATGCAACCCGGTGACGTCTCCCATGCCTTGATCCAGCAAGGAGAGAGTGAGAGGTTGGGGAAGACTCCGTCCAGCAGCAGCACAACGGCGTGGTGGTGGTGGAGGAGCGTGGCAATCCTGCAAGGCTTCGCCAAGCACCGCGGGAGAGGAGGAGAAAGAGAGGTAGGGCTGCGCCAAAAGGAGAAGAACTTCGTGTGTTGGGCTGCCCCTTTGCCTCCACTATATATAGGGGGAGAGGGAGGGCTGCACCCCCACCTAGGGTTCCCTCCCTAGGGGTGGCGGCAGCCCCGATCCCCATCTAGG
>NC_041385.1:819564452-819569319 GCF_002162155.2 Triticum dicoccoides
GGAGAGGGAGGCGCACCAGCCATGGGCCTTTAGGGCCCATCTGCCCTAGGGTTTGCCCCCCTCTTCTCTCTAGGCGCATGGGCCTTGGTGGGGAGGCGCCCCAACCCACCTAGGGGCTGGTCCCTTCTCACACTTGGCCCATGTATGCCTCCGGAGCCCGTGGCCCCTCCCGGTGGACCCCTGGACCCCTCCGGTAGTCCCGATACACTATCGGTGATGTCCGGAACACTTCCGGTGGCCAAAACCATACTTCCTATATATCAATCTTTACCTACGGACCATTCCGGAACTCCTTGTGACGTCCAGGATCTCATCCGGGACTCCGAGCAACATTCGGTAACCACATACATCTATTCCCTATAACCCTAGCGTCATCGAACCTTAAGTGTGTAGACCCTACGGGTTCGGGAACCATGCAGACATGACCGAGACGTTCTCCGGTCAATAACCAACAGCGGGATCTGGATACCCATGTTGGCTCCCACATGTTCCACGATGATCTCATCGGATGAACCACGATGTCAAGGACTCAATCGACCCCGTATACAATTCCCTTTGTCTAGCGGTGTTATACTTGCCCGAGATTCGATCGTCGGTATGCCGATACCTTGTTCAATCTCATTACTGGCAAGTCTCTTTACTTGTTCCGTAACACATCATCCTGTGATCAACCCCTTGGCCACATTGTGCACATTATGATGATGTCCTACCGAGTGGGCCCAGAGATACCTCTCCGTTACACGGAGTGACAAATTCCAGTCTCGATTCGTGCCAACCCAACAGACACTTTCGGAGATACCCGTAGTGCACCTTTATAGCCACCCAGTTATGTTGTGACGTTTGGTACACCCAAAGCATTCCTACGGTATCCGGGAGTTGCACAATCTCATGGTCTAAGGAAATGATACTTGACATTAGAAAAGCTTTAGCATACGAGCTACACGATCTTTGTGCTAGGCTTAGGATTGGGTCTTGTCCATCACCTCATTCTCCTAATGATGTGATCCCGTTATCAACGACATCCAATGTCCATGGTCAGGAAACCGTAACCATCTATTGATCAACGAGCTAGTCAACTAGAGGCTTACTTGGGACATGGTGTTGTCTATGTATCCACACATGTATCTTAGTTTCCTATCAATACAATTATAGCATGGATAATAAATGATTATCATGAACAAGGAAATATAATAATAATAACTAATTTATTATTGCCTCTAGGGCATATTTCCAACATTTATCCCTACACTAAAGCGCAACACATAATATGATTGATTCCAAGAAAAACATAACACTTGTTCTATCAATACACAACGGCACTATAGAACTTGTTTTATTTTATAGCCATTAAAAAGTTTGAATCATAGCATATGGATGCTATAGAAACTAAGCATGGGCACCATTACAAAACCTGCAGCATGCAGTACAAATAAAGAACCTGCCACCGAATTACGAGAAAACCAATTCGTCGACAAGAAAGATCATCACAATTCCAAGATTGTGGTAGGCACAAGAACACCACCACAGAATCAAAAACTAAACCATTGTCTCGATGGCCAGCACCATAGTCACCCACAACATGATGGAGAGAGAGAGAGAGAGAGAGAGAGAGAGGGAGTCACCTGAACTAAGGGAGAGGCAGGCATGACGTATCGATCTTTTTTATGCCTTAGGTTTGTCCTACCTTAGTTTTTTTCGTCCTCCACCGCAGGGTGGTTTCATATAGAAGTCACAAATTGTCTGATATTTTCAAATCCATTATTAATACCCTGGCACTTAGAGAAATTCACATTAGTGGTGGTAAGTACACCTGGACTAATAACCAAGCCCATCCCACTTTGGAGAAGCTTGATCGCATCCTGATGTCTGAGTCCTGGGAGGATCTATTCCCTTTGGTCTCTGTCAGAAAGTTGGTTCGTGAGATCTCAGACCATAACCCCCTGTTATTGTCCAGGGGTGAGGAGGGACGTGAGGCTCCGAAACCTAGAGAGTTTCGGTTCGACCTATCTTGAGTGAAAGATGACAGATTCATACCGTTGGTCCAGAAAATTTTGTCTCATAGGGTTTTTTCTTCTGATCCCATTGATGTTTTAAACATCAAACTCAAGAGATTTAAGTCGTACTTTAAAGGATGGGGTTCGGATAGATTTGGTCACGATAAAAAGAGAAAGGAAGACCTTCGGATGGAGCTGGAGATGCTGGAAGAAGTAGAAGAAGAGGCCCCTCTTTCCCCTGAGCTATATAGTAGAAAGATTGTTATTTGTTTTGAGCTTCATGAGCTGCTTGTCAATGAGGAAATATGTTGGCTACAACAATCACACGAGCGGTGGTTGCTCAAAGGGGACCTGAACACTGATTATTTCCATCGTATAGCGAATGGACGTAAACGAAAAAACACGATCCACTCCCTTAAGGCTGGTGACGTGGAGATTGAGGGCACTGATAAGCTGATTGAGCATGCCACGAAGTTCTACAAAGAACTGTTCAGTCCTGCTCCTGGGAATCAGTTTCATCTTGCTCCTGACACTTGGGCGCTTGAGGAAAGGCTGAGCGAGGAGGATAATAATGACCTGTGTAGAGAGTTCTCGGAGGAGGAGGTCAAGGAGGCTTTGTTTGACATGGCCTCCAATAGGGCCCCAGGTCCTGATAATATCCCGGTAGAATTCTACCAGGTATGTTGGGATATAGTTAAGGAGGAAATCATGGCCTTGTTTAGGCACTTTCATCGAGGGGAGTTGGATGTGTAGAGGTTGAATTATGGGATTATCACGTTGCTCCCAAAGCTTTTCGGGGCTGACAAAATCCAACAGTTCAGACCTATATGTTTGCTTAGATGCCCATACAAGCTCATCACAAAAGTCCTAGATCGTCGGGTTTCGGTGTATGCTGATAAACTAATTAGCCCAGTCCAGAATGCTTTTGTCAAAGGGAGAAGCATCATGGATGGTGTTCTTTCGCTTCATGAGATCCTAAACTACACTCATGTGAAAAAAAGGGTTGGCGTGGTGTTGAAACTGGATTTTGAAAAGGCGTATGATAAGGTTAACCGGGACTTCTTGCTAGAGTGTCATAAGTTGTGGGGATTCAATGAAACTTGGTGTGGGTGGATTAACCAGATCCTTCAGAATGGCACAGTTAGCATTAAATTGAACAATTGTGTAGCTCCGTATTTTCAAAGTGCTAAAGGGGTGCGTCAAGGCGACCCTCACTCCCCATTCCTGTTTAACTTAGCTGCTGAATGTCTCACAAAGATGATTAAGAATGCACAACATAATAAGCTGTTGGTTGGCTTAGCTGCGGATTTGATCCCTGATGGAGTTGCGGTTCTCCAATATGCGGATGACACAATTATTTGTCTCGAGCATGACATCGTCAAAGTAGTTAACCTGAAGTTGCTGCTGTACATGTTTGAAGTGATGTCAGGTTTGAAAGTTAATTTTCAAAAAAGTGAGATTTTGACTGTTGGGGGAGACGATGCTGTTATTAAGCAATATGTCGACCTCTTTAATTGTGATGTAGGTAGCTTCCCCATCAAATACTTGGGCATGCCTGTTAGTTACACCTCATTGAGGAACTCTGACTGGGAGTTCATTGTGTGCAAATATCTGAAAAGATTCGAAGCCTGGGTGGGCAATGCTGCCTCCATGGGAGGGAGACACACCCTTTTAGACTCGGTTGTCACCCAGCTATCACTGTATCATATGTCTATGTGGTTGATGAACAAAACTTTTATTGAAAAATTGGATAAGCATAGAAGAAAATTCTTCTGGCAGGGTTGTAACAAGAAGAAAAGATATTATCTTGTGAAATGGAGCAGAATTTGCAGATCCAAAGAGAAAGGTGGCCTAGGGATTAAGGACTTGCATAAACAGAACATCAGTCTGATGGTGAAATGGTGGTGGAAGCTTGAAACACAAAGTGGGGTGTGGCAAGATATTATTCATGCTCGCTACTTGCGGAATAAAACAGTAGCGGATGTCGCCCCAAGGTTTTCTGACTCTCTGAGTTGGAAAGCCCTATTGAAAGTCAAGGAGATTTATATGGCTGGTAGAAAAGTTATTACTGAATCCGGGAACATTGCTAGGGTGTGGAGCGATCCTATTAACGAACTGCTTCCGTTTAAGGATCAATATCCGCAGCTCTTTAATATCTGTAATGTCCCTGAGTGTACCATTAAACAAGTGCTAAGTGTGGAGACCGACTCCTTTTTCAGGCGCAGGCTTAATCCTGCTCTTGCTGAACAATGGGGGACAATCTTAGATAGAGTTAACAACCTGCGTCTTACTGACAAAGACGATCAAGTGGTTTGGAGTTTAAACCAGAATGGTAAATTCAGTACCAAATATGTTTACAAATGGCTTGAAAAACCTCTCAACGGGTGCCATTATAAGTGGATTTGGAAGGCCAAAATTCCTCTCAAGATTAAATTTTTTATGTGGCAGCTTTCGCAAGACGCGGTATTGACTGGACAGGTGATGCGCCATAGGAATTGGCCTGGGAATCCTGTTTGTTCTTTCTGCAATGAGATTGAGACTTCCCAGCACTTGTTCTTTACTTGTCCTGTTGCAAAGAGTGGTGTGGCGATCTATTGGGGTGGCTATTGGCACCGGTAAATGTCCAGATAACTATTGGCAATTCTTTGCTTGGTGCCACTCCTTTCTTCCTGGAGAGGGCAAGTTCTATACGGTTGGACTTGCAGCCGCGTGCTGGGCAATCTGGCTCGCTCGCAATAAGGCTACATTTGAAAAAAAGCAAATCAAGTCTCCTTTTGAAATCGTGTTCTCCATGTGCTCTTTTCTTTTGTACTGGACAGGACTGCAGAAAGGTGAAGACGCCGACAAGCTTCGATCAGGTGCCGAGATGATCA